>NW_023995429.1:0-114090 GCF_015586225.1 Lucilia sericata | reverse complement strand
ATTTAAATAAAACAATTTTTTAGAATATAACAAATTAAAGAAAATCGTATAGAACATGTTTTTAAATCATAACCTGTGTTCAATGAAAAGTCCAAAACTAAATTTTTAGTCACTTTTAGTACTTTTAAGTTTAGCAGGGAAACAGAAACGAATAAGCAGGGGTTGATCCGCGGTATTAGATAATTGTGTATCTTCGACTCGAAAAACTAAGGATCTTATCCTTAAACACTTATCAAAGGTTTATAGGATGAATTTTGTTTAGAAATTTGTTTTATAAACCTTTGATAACTTGTTATGAATAAGTTTCTAAATGAAATTTAAAAAAATATAAAATAAAAAAATTTTATGGAAATTCGAAATAACAATTTTGTTTAATATTTATGGTATTCAATTTAATTACAATTTAATATTTTACTAAATAATTTTGAAACTTGAAATTTTGTGTCATAAATTTTTTATAAAAAAAAACTTTCTAAATGCAAAATTTTGTTAAAAAAAAAATACGTTTAAAAAGAAATGTTTTAAAGAAGAAAAATGTTTAGAGAATTATTAATTATAAAATTTTATTAAAAAAAAAATTTTTGAAAAAATGATTTCATACTTTTATTAAGAGATTTATATTAAAAGTCAGCTTTAAGTTAAGCTTAAAAGTTATGTTCTTAATGTGGGTTTAGCAAAAACAAATATGGTTTTGAAAACGTTAGAAAGAAACTGAAGCTTTGATAGGAAAAAAAAGTACCTTTTAAAATAAAAGTACGTTATTGGTTTAACTAAAGGTACCTTATTTTTAAGCATTACATTAACTATTTGTGCGAGACTTTTACAGCTGCAATAATACATTTTTCTTGTATGTTTAGAGCGTAAACATTAAGTTACTACTTTATTATTTAAAAAAAATATATATAAAAAATTTGAATTAAAAAAAGTTTTTATTACTAAATGTTGTGACTTTTTAAACGATTTATTTAAAATCTAATTAAATTTTCTCATTGTCCCTGGCATTAACAAGCTAGTGTTAGTTTAAACCTGGAGGAGTGGAGGTTTCACTCTTATCTATAACTATTAAAGGTTTATAACTTGTTATAATTTCAAATAAATTGTTTTATAAAGTCACAAAAACATAAGCAAAAGTAAGAAATTTGAAAGAAATTTGTTATAAATTTAAATATAATAAAAAAAGAACTTTCTCTACTGGTTATTTAATTAAAAGTTAAAATAAATTTATAGGGTAGTTAATAATAAGACAATTGTTTAAATTTATTAATTTTTTTTTTGCTGCTAGTTTTAACAAAACACTTGCACAAAAAAGGCAGCGATTTGTAATGCTGCTTTTTTGTGAGGTTTTTGTGTGCTTTTTGACGTAGTTGTTGTTTTTGTTTTAAATTATGTTTTTTCATTTCATTAAACTTATGTTTTAGGGGAGATTGTTTGTTTTATTTTTTATTATTATAAACTTTTTTTATAATTTTCTTAAAAGTTTTCGGTTATTTTATTGAATTATTTTTGTTTAATTAGTTGAAATTTGTTTGTATGAAAGGGGTTTATAGGGGGAGGGGTTTGGAGTAGTTGTTTTCTTTTTTTAATTCAATTTTACATTAAATGTATGTGTGTTAAATTTTTATGTTTTTCTTTTCATTTATTTATATAATTTTTTGTTTTTTTTTTTATATTAAATTAGTTATACATTTACAAATAAATGTTGTTGTTTTTATTTTTGGGTTGTGTATGCGTGTTTTGTTTCTATTTTTTTTTTGTTTGTTTTTAATTAAATTTTATATAAATATATATTTTATTATAATTATTTTATAAATTATAATTAGTCATCATAGTAGTACCACCCATAAAGATCTTCATAAAAATGTGGTTTTTATAAAAAAAAAAAAATAATTTTTTTATTTTCTTTTTTTTTAAGGGATTTTTATGTAAATCTTTTTCGTAAGATGTTTTGTTTTGTTGTTTTTGTTTTCAAACCCCTTAATTAGTTTTTTTATTTTACACTTTAATTATTTTATTTTTTTTAAATATTTTTTTTTTTTTTTATATAATTTGTTATAAAGTATATAATTTGTTTGTTATAATTAGCGTTATAAAATGGTTGGTTTTTTTTTATTTATTTTTAATTATTTATTAATTAGTATATTTTTTTTTCCATTTTTTATAAATATTTTTTTTCGTTTTGTGGTATTTTTTGTTTTTTAAGAAATTTTGTATTATATTTGTTTTATTTTATTTTTTGGTTTTTTCTTATTTATTTCTTAATAATTTTCTTTTGACTTATTTTCTTTTTTTTTGTGTATGTGTGTGTGTGTTTATAAGGAATTTATTCATAATTAATAAAATCACAAAATTAGTTCTTTTGTTGCCTAAAACCTGTTTAGACCAAGTTATATTCCTTAAGATTTGATTGGAGAATCGTATCCTTAACAGCTGCAAACACAAATCTTATATTTTCCGTATCTAGTTTGGGGGGAAATAAAAAAAGAAAAAGGAATTTAATATTAAAAGTTGTCACAAAAAATATTTATTATATTAAACAATTTTTAAATTTATCAAAGGTTTATACAACAAATTTTATTACGAACTTTTTGTACTTTGATAAATTTAATAATTGTTAATGAATAATTTTTAAAATAACATCATTCACACATTAAAACGCTTGAAAAATTATGAAGTAAGACAGTTCCTCCGACTTTAACATCTCTGAAATCAGAATGGCTCCTTTTATAAAAACGATGCGTTTTTAATTATATGTTTCTAGGTTTAATATTAAAAAATCAAAATGTACCAATTGAAAAGGTTCCAAAAAGTATACTCCTATAAATTTTCATTCCATCAGGATCCTATATTTATGATTTTATGTTTCTAGGTTCAATAATTCGCAAAATTAAAAAAAGTTTGAATGACGGCAAAGTACGCGAAACTCGCTTTTACAAATTTCAATGCAAAAGTACCAATTGAAGAATATAAAGTACCAACAAATTCTCTTTTATACATTTTCATTTCATAAGGATCTAATATGTCTGATTATATGTTTCTAGGTTTACTATCATAGAAAATTGGAGGTTTTCCATCTATGTCCATTTTCTTCTTTTAACTCATCTGAGGGGGTTTTAATTTCACTATTTTTTCATCTTTCTCTCTTGTTATGGAGTCTTCTTTCTAAGTAGATTCTTTGTTTATCCTTAAAGGGAAAATTACCTTATGGTATATAACCCTTTTATAGTAAACTTAACTAGGCAGCTATTTGACAAAGAGCCAAATGCATCCGAAAATTAAAGACATTTCCTCTAACGTCTAACCACCTGGGTAGCTATAATTCTCCTTTCGTCGAATGTAATCTTTTTAAACGAGAGTGAATATAGTCGTAACTAAACTGTACCCTTTCGACGAGCTTTCTGTCTCCAACTAACTGACTTCCTCGCTGGAAAAACTTATGTCGAAATGCCTAATCAGTTAGGCAATCAGCTGACTAGGGGTAACTGTTCCTCAAAATTGCTGGGAACAAATCAAGCCTATTGTCTGTTCTGTTCTAAACTGAGACATATCCCACATCGAAGCAAATAGTAGGGCAAGGCCTGGACTCTAAGACGAGCTAGACAAAATCTCCTAACCACTTCATTCTAAATAGTTTTTAACAGGTATTGTAATATGTGACCAAGCTTTGTCATAATGAATTATTAATCTTTCACTTCAAACGTATCAGTTGCATTCGCTATAGTTTCTGGTTAACATGCATTTACATCTACTACTCTCTTGCTAAAAAAATGGGATTACATGATCCACAACATGTTATTACATAATGCATTCATGCTGCATTACATAGGACTATCATTGTACTCCAATAATGTAGACTGCTCTATAGACCAGAAAATAGACTACTCTTTATACTTAACAAGACTAACACTGTACTATTGACTAGACCATTGATGGGCTGGACTGGACTGTAGAAAATACCATAGACAATTGACTTCATAATAGGCTAGACTATAGGCTACTCTATAGACTAAACTATAGGCTACTCTATAAACTAAACTATAGGCTACTCTATAGAATAGACTATGGACTACTCCATAGACTAGACTATAGACTCTATCGACTAGAAAATTGACTATGAACAGTTAGTTAGTTAGTATTTAGTTTGAATGGAAGATGTACATATATACATACATCAAATCCGAAGAAATACACCTAGGCCTCTATTGGGCCTGCTGTGCGCTCCTTAACCAGTGCCTCAGGTGGGAATCGAACCCACCACCTCCGGTCTACCAGACTCGAACACTAACCAGTAACCTACCGGAGGCCACTATGAACAAGACTATAGACAAGACTATATAGAATATTGTCTAAACTATTGACTATACTATTGAATAGACTACAGGGTAGACTATAGACTAAACTGTAAAAGACTAGACTATAGGCTAGACCATTATCTGGACTATGGACAAGACTGTAGAAAACCCTATACATATTATAGACTATTGATTATACTCTTGACTTGATTATAGGCTAGACTATAGACAATAGTCTATATAGTCTTATTCATAGTCTAGTCCACAATCAAGTCTGGTCTATAGAGTAGTATATAGTCTAGTCTATAGAGTAGTATATAGTCTAGTCCATATAGTAGTCTATAGTCTTGTCTACAAAGTAGTCTATAGTCTTGTCTATGGAGAATACCATAGTCTAGTCTATAGAGTAGTCTAGCCTATAGTCTATTCAATAGTCCATAGTCCAGTAAATAGGCTGGTCCATAGTTCAGTCAATGGTCTAGTCTAGAGTATTCCATAGTCTAGTCTATAGAGTAGCCTACAGTTTAGTCTATATATAGAATAGTCTAGTCTATAGACTAGAATATAGATTAGTTTATAGACTAGACTATAGACTACTCTATAGACTAAAGTATAGGCTACTATATAAACTAGACTATGGACTACCCTATAGACTATAGGCTATTTATAGTCTAGTCCATAAACTAGACTACTCTATAGAATAAACTATAGGCTACTCTATAGACTATGGACTACTAAATAGACTAGACTATACACTACCCTATAGACTAGACCATTGACTGAACTATGGACCAGTCCATTTACTGAACTATGGACGAGTCCATTTACTGAACTATAGACTAGACTATTGATTAGACTATAGGCCAGACTACAGGTTAGACTACTTTATAGACTAGATAATAGTCTTCTCCATAGACAAGACTATAGACTACTTTATAGACAAGACTATAGACTACTATATAGACTAGACTAGACTGTGGACTAGACTATAAACAAGACTATATAGACTATTGACTAAATTGTTAACTAGACTATTGACTAGACATAGGCCAGACTATAGGCTAGACTACTCTATAGAATAGACAATGGTCTTTTCCATAGACAAGACTATAGACTACTATATAGACTAGACTACTCTAGACTAGACTATGGACTACTCTAGTCTCTAGTCTGGTCTAGACTATAAACAAGACTATATAGACTATTGACTAAATTATTAATAGACAACTGACTGGACTATAGACTAAACTACACTCAAACCTCGTTTTATGCGATTAATTCGTTCGCAAAAAAGTGCATAATTCAAATTCGCACAAAACGATACACTAGCTCCATACAAAATCCACTAATTGGGTTTTAGATAAAAAGGCGCACATTTTCAACTTATTCCCATAAAAGTCAAACAAAATCGCATATAAAAAATCAAAAAAATTAATTCTTTACTAAAATTATAAAAATAAAGAAAAATAAAGGAAACAAACAACAAAATAATACCAATTCCAAATAATGAAGAAAATATACAACATTTCATAAAATAAAACTTAATATTTCTTCATGTACAAAGGATTTGAACAATACTTTATATATCCGAACCGGAATTGGTAACAAATCAGTAGTTTGTACTTTTGTTGATCAATTTTTTTTGGATGTATGTGGACCAAAATCTTCCTTAAAATCATTTTTGCAAAGAAAAATTTTAGAATTTTGAAACCGCACTAATTCAAATTCGCATATAAACGAGGTTTAAGTGTATATAGATAATACTATAGATTTGACTATGGACTAGACTATAGGCTAGACTATAGAGTAGACTATAGCCATGAAATTAAAGACTAGACTACAGACTAGTTTATTGACAACTATTTGGACTGGTTACAAAACGGAACGAAAAATGTTGTGGGGGTACCGCGGTATTTTCGATATCAAAAAGTACTAATGTACTGAATTTTCCATGCCTGATAGAGGAGCTTAAATTATATTTGAACAGTGAACAAGAATTTTGTCTCAATTTTTTCATTCATTGGGGTTTCTAAACATAAATCTGCCAAAAATTTTTCGATGTTTTGTAACAGTACGGACAGCTAAATCGCTGTCTTTGTCGTCGATAACTTTGCTTCCTTAACATTCTTACGAAGTAGAACAACCAAAAATATCTAGTAGTTAGTAACATAGTTAAATTAAACCGTTGGCGTCTGATTAATTATATTATAAATAATAAAAACACATAAAATTATTTAATAATTTATTTATAAGATTCTACGAAATGATATAGTAAAATTAAAATTTAATTAAAATATAATAATTAATACATAATTTTTTCATTTTTTTTTGTAATGTTATTTTTTTTTTGCATTTTATTCATATTTTTCGTGTTGTTCATAAAAATTCCAATAAGGCTGGCGCAATATATTTATATGCGTTATGTAAGTTTGTAGAAAGGAGTATTAGGAAAGAAATATAAAATTGAACATAAAAACAAACAGCCAATATGTATACTTAACCCAAATTAAATTCTTTAAGAGCATTTTGCATAATTGTATCTTTACGGCGCAAAATACAAGTTTAATATTTTCAGTATCTGTTGAGATATGTCGGGATTTAAAAAGAATAATTAAGAAAGAAAATTAGAATTTATTTGAAAACAAAAGAAGTTATAATAACAAAAGAAATATTGCAAAAGCAAAGTTAACAAAAATCTAAATAAAACTAGCAGAATACACATATGAATAGAATGATGAAAATATTGAAAACAAAAATTGTTTAAAAAATACCTGGTTTTTATTAGCTTCCTGACCAAAACTTGATCACAACTTTGTAGTGAGAATAACGATATCAAAATCTCATACCCATATATATATACAAACACACATACTTGTACTCATAATCATTCATACAATTCTTAAAAATAAAGACATATTTAAGATATTTCTGTACCAGTACTTGATAACCAAATCACTGGTTGATAAGAGAACAATTTTGTTATTACAGAGCTTGATTAACATCTGAAAGAACATTATCCCTTCAACAAAAGCTCTGTAATCTAATTTGTAAAAATTCCTAAACATACCAACTTACCTGTAGCACATGTAAATGAGAATAATGATTTTCTCAGAATCTGGATTTAAATCCACAAACATACGTAAGATAAATTCACGGGCGGCAATGGCATCTCTTTGTGGGCCTAGATAATTTTTCAAAAAATACAAAAAAAGTGTTCAAAATGTTTAAAGCGAATCAAGCAATACTGTTTAGCAATATTTTTCTTATAACTCCATTATTATACATTATATACTAAACTAGCACATACAACTTATGACACAATGTTATGAATTCAAGACGTAGATTACAACCAAAAATTATAATTTGAGCATTTTAAATAATAAGTTTGTGTATTATCGTATACAACCTGTGGCTGTAGTAAAATGAGAATAACATTGACGTTCTGGATCAGGATTTGCTGCTAAATATTTTTTCATATAAATTGTTTTGCAGCGGCATGATCGCATTTAGGACCTTTAAAGGACCATTATAAGTTTTAAATAAAAATTAAAAAACATTTTGTTTTAATAAGATTAAAACAATTAAATCAAATTGAAAAAATTATAACATTTTAATTTATTTTAAAGAGACATAACTTAAATAGATTTAAACTTAAAATAAAGTATCATTCATATCATATCAGTTTGTAGCCTAGTCTGTAGTCTAGTCCGTAGTCTAGTCGGTAGTCTATAGTCTAGTATATATATAGTCTAGTTTATAGTCAAGTCTACAGTCCAGTATTTTGACTTTATGTGAACTAGTCTATAGCCTGGTGTAAATTCTGATCTATATTCTAGCCTATAGTATGTCTATAGTGCAGCATATTATCAAGTCTATAGTGTAGTCTATACCCCAGTATGTAGTCTAGTATTTGTCTAGTCTGTAGTCTAGTATATATAAAGTCTAATTTATATTCAAGTTTATAGTCTAATTTATATTCCAGTTTATAGTCTATGTAGTCTGTAGTATAGTCAATATAAATTGAAAAAAATTATAACATTTTAATTTATTTTAAAGAGACATAACTTAAATATGATTTAAACTTAAAATAAAGTATCATTCATATCATATCAGTTTGTAGCCTAGTCTGTAGTCTAGTCCGTAGTCTAGTCGGTAGTCTATAGTCTAGTATATATATAGTCTAGTTTATAGTCAAGTCTACAGTCCAGTATTTTGACTTTATGTGAACTAGTCTATAGCCTGGTGTAAATTCTGATCTATATTCTAGCCTATAGTATAGTCTATAGTGCAGCATATTATCAAGTCTATAGTGTAGTCTATACCCCAGTATGTAGTCTAGTATGTTGTCTAGTCTGTAGTCTAGTATATATAAAGTCTAATTTATATTCAAGTTTATAGTCTAATTTATATTCCAGTTTATAGTGTATGTAGTCTGTAGTATAGTCTGTAGTCTAGTCTGTAGTCTAGTCTGTAGTCTAGTCTATAGTCTAGTCTATAGACTAGTCTTTAGTCTTGTTTTAAGTCTAGTATATAGTGTAGGTTATAGTATATTCTACAGTCTAGTCTATAGTCAAGTCTGTAGTCTAGTCTAAAGTCTAGTCTGTAGTCTAGTCTATATTCAAGTCTGTAGTATAGTCTATTGTCTAGGCTGTTGTCTAGCCTGTTGTCTAGTCTGTAGTCTACTCTATTGTCTAGTTTATAGTCTAGTTTATAGTCTAGTCTGTAATCTAGGCTATAGACTAGACTATAGACTGTACTACAGCCTAGATTATAGACTAGACTATATACTAGACTATAGACTAGACTATAGACTAGACTATATACTAGACTATAGACTAGACTATATACTAGACTATAGACTAGACTATAGACTAGACTATAGACTAGACTAGACAACAGCGTAGACTATAGACTAGACTACCGCCTAGACTATAGAATAGACTATAAAATAGATTATAGACTAGACTATAGGCTGTAGTCAATTCTATAGTCTAGGCTGTAGTCTAGGCTGTAGTCTATTCTATAGTCTAGTATATATTCTAGTCGGTAGTCTAGTATATAGTCTAGTCTGTGGTCTAGTCTATAGGCTAGGATGAAGTCTAGTCTATAATAATAGTATATAGTCTAGGCTGTAGTATGGTCTGTAGTCTAGTATATAGTCTAGGCTATAGTCTAGGCTGTAGTCTAGTCTATATTCTAGTCCGTAGACTTGTCTGTAGTCTGGCCGATTGTCTAGTCTGTAGTCTAGTCTATAGTTTAGTCTGTAGTCTAGTCGATAGTGTAATCTGTAGTCGAGTCTATAGTCTAGGCTATAATGTAGTCTGTAGCCTATTATATAGTTTAGTCTATATTCTAGTTTGTAGTCTAGTCTGTAGTCTAGTCTGTAGTGTAGTATATAACCCAGTCTGTAGTGCTGCATATAGTCTAGTCTATAGTCTGGTGTAGTCTATAGTATAGTCTGTGGTCTAGTATATAGCCTTGTCTGTAGTCTAGTCTTTAGTCTATTATATGGTGTAGTCTATAGTCTATGCTATAGTCTAGTCCTTAGTCTATGCTTTAGTCTAGTCCTTAGTCTAGTCTGTAGTCTAGTCTGTAGTCTAGTCTATAAGCTAGTCTGTAGTCTAGTCTAGGCTGTAGTCTTGTCTATAGTCTAGGCTGTAGTCTGTAGTCTATTCTATAGTCTAGGCTTTATTCTAGTCTGTAGTCTAGTCTATAGTTTAGTATATAGTCTAGTGTGTAGTCTAGTCTATAGTCTAGTCTATAAACATGTCTACAGCCTAGTATTTAGGCTAGTCTATAGTATAGTCTATAGTTTAGTATATAATCTTATCTGTAGTCTAGTCTATAGCCTAGTGTATAGTCCAGTCCATAGTTAAGTCTGTAGTCAAGTCTATAATCTAGTCTATAGTCTATGATATTATAATGTACTCTGTTGTCTAGTCTATAATCTAGTCTGTCTAAAGTCTAGGCTGCAGTCTATAGGGTACTCTGTTCTATAGTTTAGGTTGTAGTCTAGTCTGTAGTCTAGGCTGCAGTTTAGTCTGTAGAGTAGTCTATAATCTCGTATATAGTGTAGTCTAGTCTGTAATCCGGTCGGTAGAGTAGTCTATAATCTAGTCTGTAGTTTAGTCTATAAGTGTAGTCGGTAGTCTAGTCTATAGTTTTGTCTGACTGGTCTGTAGTCTCGTCTATAGTCTAGTCTATAGTGTTGATAGATCATTAGTTTTTGTCCTTGTAGTGTAAAATTTATTACATTAAAACTTACCATCATATTCAGGAAAATAATCTACCAAATGCGAATACATAATTTTTTCTTCTAACAAGTCTTTCTTATTTAAGAAAAGAATTACTGATGAATTCTGGAACCAGGGATACGTAATGATAGTTCTAAATAAAGCTTTTGATTCTTCCATACGATTCTAAAAAAAGATATTTTTTTTAATAATAAAAAGAAAGAATATGAAAAAGATAAAACTTTACCTCATTATCAGATTCGAATAAGATTTGATCATATTCCGATAGGGCCACTAAAAATATGATTGATGTTACATTTTCAAAACAATGAATCCATTTTCTTCTTTCGGAACGCTGGCCACCGACATCTACCATTCTATAGTTTACATGTAAAAGTTTAATGAAAATTTGATTAATATTTATTTGAAAAATTAGAAAAAAATACATTACAAGTACAAATGCTACAAACAATAATAGAATGCTTAAAGAAATTAAAGCAATATTTTACTTAATAAAATTAAATTAGTATAAGGCATACATTTAGACATTATACAATTGATGATACATTTTCATCAAACTGGCTCTAGCGATAGTATTCTATCAGGAAGTTTAGGTTTGTTTGTATTATATAGATTTGATACCTAAATACAATGCCATCCAAATCGAATGGGTATTCCAATATACCAGTGGTTGGTACACGAGCACGTAGAATATCTTGCTCAGTTGGTAAAAAGTCAGGTTTTTCAATACGATCAAGATCGCTTAAATAACTATAATTAATTAAAATTATAAATATTATAACAAAACTGTTACTAAGAAAATTTGTCAAATTAAACTTTATTTTTGCGTAAAGGTAAGTCAGTGTCCTATTTCATTGATTTCGCCCAAGTAACGAAAAATAGAACCTCTCAAAAACTCACATTTTGAAAAACTTGCTAAATTTTACGTCATTTAATCTTAATATTTAGCAAACACTAAATGTTTTTTTTTATAAAAATGCTATTTATGAACCTTTGTGATAGTCTTAAATGTCATCTTGAAAATTGCTTTCATATAAAGAGAGATATTTCTTAAATAAACAACGTATACCTAGAGACTTAATTTGTATTTGTTGTCAACAATTTCATGCAAATGATAACAAGATAAAAGTTTAAGAAAAGTATATAAATAAAAAAAAACATCACCGATCACCAAAACAAAAAAAACATTTGTTAAACAACATGCACAATTAAAAGAAATATGTATTAGAAATATACATAAAGTTGTTAGTTTAAAGAATATAGTATTAAGAAGTAACATGCAAAAAACGTTTGAACACAAAGGGCACGTAAAATAAATACCTAAATCGTATTTCTTCTAAATCAAAAGGATATTCAATAATCCCCGTTGTCGGTACACGAACACGTAAAATATCCTGTACACTTGGTAAATAATCAGGTTGGGCCACACGATCAAGATCCATTAGGTAACTAAAGTAGTAGAAGATTTGTTTTTTTAAATAACATTATATATATTTAGGATTGGTTATAATGCTAAGATAGAAGAAAACGGTCCTCCAGTCAAAGATTCCATACGTTATTATTGTTAATTATAAATGGTTTTATTTTTTAAATTAGTTTTATATTTAAACATTTGAACTTACTATTTAGCTGAATCTGTTAATTGATATTCTCTTCGTCGATCGTAACATTCTTGTATGCCAGTATCGGCCCACAGCGTTTTTATGGCTGACAAATATGGATCTTCAAATGAAGTAACTGTTTCATAATCAATGCTCATAACAAGTTCAGCAAGTTCCTGAAGAAGTGTATTCCATTAAATAAAATTTTTAAAGGATTTAAAACATTTGAACACCATTTCCAATTGAATTTCAAAAGTTTCTTTTTTAGACAATAGGCAATACTATAATTTACTCTATAATCTAGACTAAAGTAAACACCATAATCTCGTCTACCATAATCTAGTCTAAACGTCTAGTATAGTCCTAAGTCTAGTACTATAGACTAGACTATAGTCTAGTCTATAGTCTAGTCTATAGTCTAGTCTATAGTCTAGTCTAGTCTATAGTCTAGTCTATAGTCTAGTCTATAGTCTAGTCTATAGTCTAGTCTATAGTCTAGTCTATAGTCTAGTCTATAGTCTAGTCTATAGTCTAGTCTATAGTCTAGTCTATAGTCTAGTCTATAGTCTAGTCTATAGTCTAGTCTATAGTCTAGTCTATAGTCTAGTCTATAGTCTAGTCTATAGTCTAGTCTATAGTCTAGTCTATAGTCTAGTCTATAGTCTAGTCTATAGTCTAGTCTATAGTCTAGTCTATAGTCTAGTCTATAATCTAGTCTATAGTATAGTCTATAGTCTAGTCTATAGTCTAGTCTATAGTCTAGTCTATAGTCTAGTCTATAGTCTAGTCTATAGTCTAGTCTATAGTCTAGTCTATAGTCTAGTCTATAGTCTAGTCTATAGTCTAGTCTATAATCTACTCTATAGTCTAGTCTATAGTCTAGTCTATAGTCTAGTCTATAGTCTAGTCTATAGTCTAGTCTATAGTCTAGTCTAGTCTATAGTCTAGTCTATAGTCTAGTCTATAGTCTAGTCTAGTCTATAATCTAGTCTAGTCTATAGTCTAGTCTAGTCTATAGTCTAGTCTATAGTCTAGTCTATAGTCTAGTCTAGTCTAGTCTATAGTCTAGTCTAGTCTAGTCTATAGTCTAGTCTAGTTTTAGTCTAGTCTAGTCTATAGTCTAGTCTATAGTCTAGTCTATAGTCTAGTCTATAGTCTAGTCTATAGTCTAGTCTATAGTCTAGTCTATAGTCTAGTCTATAGTCTAGTCTATAGTCTAGTCTATAGTCTAGTCTATAGTCTAGTCTATAGTCTAGTCTATAGTCTAGTCTATAGTCTAGTCTATAGTCTAGTCTATAGTCTAGTCTATATTCTAGTATCTAGTCTAGTCTATAGTCTAGTCTATAGTCTAGTCTATATCTATAGTTAGTCTATAGTCTAATCTATAGTCTAGTCTATAGTCTAGTCTATAGTCTAGTCTATAGTCTAGTCTATAGTCTAGTCTAGTCTATAGTCTAGTCTATAGTCTAGTCTATAGTCTAGTCTATAGTCTAGTCTAGTCTATAGTCTAGTCTATAGTCTAGTCTATAGTCTAGTCTATAGTCTAGGTGTAGTGTATATCCATGGTATATTCTATATTACTAGTCTATAGTCTGGTCTATTGTCTAGTCTTTATTCTAGTCTATAGTCTAGACTATAGTCTACGAATCGGAAATTTTGGAAATGCTATTAGAAACTTATAAAATACAATTATAAAGAAATTGCAATTGGATATGATGTATGTATTAGTATTTTTACTTACCGCATGATCAGCTGCGCCATATGAAATTCTTAACATATCCATGGCTTTTATCATGGACTGCATAGCCATGAATATATTTTGAAACACTAATTTAATATAACCACGTTTGTCATCATCTGAGTAACCGCTGCCGTGAATAATACGCATCTGTTTAATAAATGTGGATTTGCCGGATTCACCAGTACCTAAGATAATAAAACAAAAAAATTTACAACATGTTTTAAAATTATTCAGTTAATATTGATGTGGGGAGTGTTTATTTACCCAGTAGTAATAATTTCAACTCCCTTCGCGCATCTCTCTTATCACGACGTAATTGTCGCTCGATTTCTTGATTGATACGCTTCTGTTCCTTGGCCTCTTCTGATAAACAGCACTCCATGCTAACTAGATATAAAGCTGCTAACGCTGCTTAAACGCCACACGTTGAATGAATTTTATTCAAAAATATTGGAAAAATAAAATTACTAGACAACAACTGAAGCAGGAAACAAAGTCAAATGATGTCAATGATTTCCCGCCTTTTGCTACTACTTGGATGGTGGAAAAATAAATGTGGTTTATTGGTAGTGACAATAGTCGAAGTAAGAAGTTTTAGAAATAGTCTTTAGAATTTTATTTATAGAAAACTGCTTTAAATATATATTTATTGAGGGCTGGTTATCGTTTTTATTGTAAGTTAGTTTTTATATTTTCATTTCCTTCTTTGCTGGAGTGGGCTTTCGTATTCAGTGTTTTTCTTTTGCCTCGTTTTAATTTTTTTATCCTGGTTGTAAAAAAATTCTTCTTTTAGTTGTTATATGCATATGTTGTTGTTGCCGTTTTTTTGTATATCCTGCTGTTATTGGTGTTTGCTAATTGTTAGGTTTTATATTTTCTAATATTGTTTTCTGTTTTATTGATATCGTCGACGTTGTCGTAGATCTTATCTTAGAGACTATAATAATCTATTAGATGGAAATGATCATAAATGCCACAAAGTTTTTTGGTTTAAATTTTTTGTTTGTTTTGAATTCAATTATAGACAAACCATTCGAAACGCTACACACTCACTACACACCCAGGCTGCAGAGTTCCTTAATGTTTATGTAATTGATGTATGAGATGATTTATAGAGTTTTATGGTACAAAAAAACGTCACTGTCAAATATTTCCTTTTTTAATTTTGAATTGGCTCCTGAAAATTTAAAAAAAGTAGATGAATAAGAATTATATGATATTATGTTTATATATTTAGAGATTAAATATGGGATGTGGACTTTTCTTAGTATAATTACATAGCCCGCCAAATTTTTAACACAGAGGCCAAAGCCTACATTTTGAAAGGATTGCGGTAAGTATTGTTTTATCTATAAAGAATTTAGAAAACTAAATTTTATACTACAGTCTATGCTGTAGATTACACTAGTCTATAGTCAAAAATATAGTATATTCTATAGTCAAGGCTATAGTCTAGTCTGTACCCAATACTAAAGTATTGTCTTAATTCAATGCTATAATCTAATATATAGTCAAGTAAAGTATATAGTTAAGACTAAAATCTAGTCTAGTCTATAGTCTAGTCTATAGTCTAGTCTAGTCTATAGTCTAGTCTATAGTCTAGTCTATAGTCTAGTATATAGTCTAGTCTATTAGTCTAGTCTATAGTCTAGTCTATAGTCTAGTCTATAGTCTAGTCTATAGTCTAGTCTATAGTCTAGTCTATAGTCTAGTCTATAGTCTAGTCTATAGTCTAGTCTATAGTTTAGTCTATAGTCTAGTCTATAGTCTAGTCTATAGTCTAGTCTATAGTCTAGTCTATAGTCTAGTCTATAGTCTAGTCTATAGTCTAGTCTATAGTCTAGTCTATAGTCTAGCCTATAGTCTATAGACTAGTCTATAGTCTAGTCTATAGTCTAGTCTATAGTCTAGTCTCTAGTCTAGTCTATAGTCTAGTCTATAGTCTAGTCTATAGTCTAGTCTATAGTCTAGTCTATAGTCTAGTCTATAGTCTAGTCTATAGTCTAGTCTATATCTAATCTATAGTCAAGTCTATAGTCTAATCTATAGTCTAGTCTGTAGTCTAGTCTATAGTCTAGTCTATAGTCTAGTCTATAGTCTAGTCTATAGTCTAGTCTATAGACTAGTCTATAGTCTAGTCTATAGTCTAGTCTATAGTCTAGTCTATAGTCTGGTCTATAGTCTAGTCTATAGTCTAGTCTATAGTCTAGTCTATAGTCTGGTCTATAGTCTAGTCTATAGTCTAGTCTATAGTCTGGTCTATAGTCTAGTCTATAGTCTAGTCTATAGTCTAGTCTATAGTCTAGTCTATAGTCTAGTCTATAGTCTAGTCTATAGTCTAGTCTATAGTCTAGTCTATAGTCTAGTCTATAGTCTAGTCTATAGTCTAGTCTATAGTCTAGTCTATAGTCTAGTCTATAGTCTAGTCTATAGTCTAGTCTATAGTCTAGTCTACTATGGTCTAGTCTATAGTCTAGTCTTAGTCTAGTCTATAGTCTAGTCTATAGTCTAGTCTATAGTCTAGTCTATAGTCTAGTCTATAGTCTAGTCTATAGTCTAGTCTATAGTCTAGTCTATAGTCTAGTCTATAGTCTAGTCTATAGTCTAGTCTATAGTCTAGTCTATAGTCTAGTCTATAGTCTAGTCTATAGTCTAGTCTATAGTCTAGTCTATAGTCTAGTCTATAGTCTAGTCTATAGTCTAGTCTATAGTCTAGTCTATAGTCTAGTCTATAGTATAGTCTACTATGGTCTAGTCTATAGTCTAGTCTATAGTCTAGTCTATAGTCTCGTCTATAGTCTAGTCTATAGTCTCGTCTATAGTCTAGTCTAGTCTATAGTCTAGTCTATTGTCTAGTCTATAGTCTAGTCTATAGTCTAGTCTATAGTCTAGTCCACAGTCTAGTCTATAGTCTAGTCTATAGTCTAGTCTATAGTCTAGTCTATATTCTAGTCTATATTCTAGTCTATAGCCTAGTCTATAGCCTAGTCTATAGTCTAGTCTATAGACTAGTCTATAGTCTAGTCTATAGTCTAGTCTATAGTCTAGTCTATAGTCTAGTCTATAGTCTAGTCTATAGTCTAGTCTAGTCTAGTCTAGTCTAGTCTATAGTCTAGTCTATAGTCTAGTGTATAGTCTAGTCTATAGTCTAGTCTATAGTCTTGCCTATAGTCTAGTCTATAGTCTTGCCTATAGTCTAGTCTATAGTCTTGCCTATAGTCTAGTCTATAGTCTTGCCTATAGTCTAGTCTATAGTATATAGTCTAGTCTATAGTCTAGTCTATAGTCTAGTCTATAGTCTAGTCTATAGTCTAGTCTATAGTCTAGTCTATAGTCTAGTCTATAGTCTAGTCTATAGTCTAGTCTATAGTCTAGTCTATAGTCTAGCCTATAGTCTAGTCTATAGTCTAGTCCATAGTCTAGTCTATAGTCTAGTCTATAGTCTAGTCTATAGTCTAGTCTATAGTCTAGTCTATAGTCTAGTCTATAGTCTAGTCTATAGTCTAGTCTATAGTCTAGTCTATAGTCTAGTCTATAGTCTAGTCTATAGTCTAGTCTATAGTCTAGTCTATAGTCTAGTCTATAGTCTAGTCTCTAGTCTATTCTATAGTCTAGTCTATGGTTTAGTTTGTATTCTAGTTTATAGTCTAGTCTATGGTCTAGTTTATATTCAAGTCTAAAGCCTATAATCTAGCCAATAGTCTAGTATATAGTTTAGTCAATAGCGTATAAATAATCTGGCTTAAATTTAGTCTATAGTTTAGTCAATAGCCTAGTCTATATTCTAGTCTATAGTCTAATTTATATTCTAGTCTATAGTCTAATCTATAGTTGTTATATATTCTAGTCTATAGTCTAGTATATAGTCTAATCGTTAGTCTGGTCTTTAGTTTAATAACAGCCCTTTGACTTTTTTCAAATTTTGTTGGCCTGTGTTATCTTTAATCTGCAATTTATTATGAAAAGGAAATTAAAATTTTATTTGTGATTGCATCTTCAACATATTTCTATATATATTTTAATTTTGTTTTATAAATCAATGATAAATTATTATAAATACAAAGATCTTTGTCGCTAAACCCCGCTCTAATACAGGTTACTTAGAAATTAAATTTAAACATTTATCTGTGAATGGCTTAGACTTAACGCTTGAATAACAAAACTTATTTTGTCATAAATATTTTCTCTCCATATACCATAATTCAATAATTAAATTAAGGAAATACGTAGTTTTTCTAAATCGCCAGCTTAGCAAACTACCAAAACTAGTGTGGAGAAAGAAAATCTTAGAAAAAAAGAAAAATAATTATGAATTTCTATTTCCTTGGGAATTTTAAATATTGATTGTTTAACGAATATTCGTTAAAACGAAAAATAAAACGTTATGCGTAGTTTTCAAAATAAGCCAAAGAATTGTCCAGATTATTCCAAAAAGCAAACTATTGATTTTTGTTTAAATATTCCAAACGATTTAAATAGATTTTAAAATGTAAAGTGATTTTCCCATGAAAACGTAAAAGTAAAATTCTTTAAATTTTAATTATAAATAAATTTTTCTTATAAAGTTAAAAATTTTATTTGACACAACTATTTGTTATGAATGTTTTATAAAAAAAAGTTAAAAGAATATTAAAATAAGTTAAAATTTTTATAAATAGTTTAAATCCAATTTATTATATTATTATTATAACACTTCTTTAAATTGATTTGTTTCAATTTTAGTTTGTAAAACAATAACAAAGTAATATTTTATTTTGATAATATTTTTAACAAAATTCACCTTTTTGTATAATTTTTGTTTTTGTTAAATATTTTTTGAAAAAATTCTCTCTATTTTATTTGAATAAAAAATAAATCACGACCACCGCTATTCATATCCGTACAACGATATTGACTGATGACTATTGTAAAACTATTCCCGTGTTTGGTAGTAAATGTCTTTAGACTATTCCTATTCTTCCAATAAATTTTTAAATAGACCTCCGCAATATAAAACACAAAACTGAAAAATTTCCAAACAATCTGTTAATATATACAACTATATTTCTCTTAGTCATAGTTTACCGATTTTGGTTTATCACTTTCTTCGTTCTTTCTGCCCTAAGGTTGTAGTACTATTATATTCCAGCTAAGACAACAAAGTACGAATCTAAGGCTTCTCAATTGTATCATTTTGTACTACTGTATTTCTCGACCATTTCACCCGCCTCCTCCTCCTTCTTCTCCTACCCTTGAACGGTTGAACAGTTTTCTGTAGTTGTTTTTTTATGGTCATAATATTTATTTATTGGAAATTATACTATACTACAACTTTTACTACACAGTGTCAAGTGTGACGACATTAGATATTGTACGATAATCCAATTGTCTTTAAACTTCATAGTAGTGGGTAGACCTCGATGGTAAAAATTTTACACTCACACCAAAAAGTAGTTTGTATTTCTAGTAAAAAGGGAAGTGTGCGAATATGAATAGATATGGATTTAGCTATAATGGAATTAGATTAATTTTCCTCGGCAAAGAAGAGGACGAGGAGGTCAAATATTAAGCATTAGAAAGATTTTCATTGTGTCAGCAAACTTTTAGTTTTCCACACTAATTGATAATAGTTTTAAAATATGAAACTAATTCATAAAAATATGAAACAAATGCTCTATATGGATGGAACCTTTCGACACTTATTACTACGAGATTACGCCTAATACGTATGATAAATTGTACTATGTATCGACATAAATATCATCAAGGGCCACATTCTAACATTTAAAAATGATAGATATTTCGAATAAATTCTTTTAAATCAGAAAACCTTATCATTTGAAATAGAAATAAATAAATTCTTAATAATAATTTGTTCTTTTCCAGGATATAAGTAGATGACGGGACAAATGAGGAGTATCCATTGACACTTAAACCATCTAGCATATTGTTATTATTCCATGGTTCCTGGATAAGTGCTACATCCATCTTTGAATCGATGAATAAAGTTTGCCATTACGCAAAAGCTGCCCCACAATAATGCAGGTTGGAATCCAAAATATTGACTATTATGTCTATTGACCATAATGTCAGCATGTATTAACTCAAGCTTTGCCTCTGGATTAATATCGTTACATTTGTCAATATTATGTTTTAAGAACTCCAAAAACGCGCCAGACACCACCATTTTGGAAGACTGGTCACGGCCAGAGGCATTATCCTTACCGACATCCTTAAAGAGATCAATAGGAGAGCCAGCTGGAAGTTCAGCTGTGTTCGTAGCCTTCCCTGATGTCTTGGCCGCCTTGCTATGACTTTTAGGTCATAGAATCGTCTTCGAATCGTTGATCAAAATTGTTAATGCGCAAAAGCTGCCTCACAATGATGCATGTTGGAATTCAAACTGTCACTGTTGACAGTAATGTCAGCATGTATGTATTACCTCAAGCTTTGTCTCTGGATTAATATCGCTACATTTGACAATTTTAGGTTTTAAGAACTCCAAGAAGCGCCAGCCGGAGTTGTACACGATCTCTTCACAGTGCTCGGCGACTTTGTTACCACCTGCTTCGAAGACTGGTCACTGCCAGAATCATTTCCCTTTCCGATATCCTTATAGAGATCAATAGTAGAGCCAGCCGGAAGTTCAACTGTATTCTTAGCCTTCCCTGATGTCTTGGCCGCCTTGCTATGACTTTTAGGTCATAGGATCGTCTTCGAATCGTTGATCAAAATTGCTAATGCGCAAAAGCAGCCTCACAATGATGCATGTTGGAATTCAAACTGTCACTGTTGACAGTAATGTCAGCATGTAAGTATTACCAAAAAATTTTTCTCTGGATTAACATAGCTACATTTTCAGTTTTATGTTTTAAGAACACCAAGAAGCGCCAGCCGGAGTTGTACACGATCCCTTCACAGTGCTCGGCGACTTTGTCACCACCTGCTTGGAAGACTGGTCAGTGCCAGAAGTATTTTTCTTACCTTATAGAGATCAATAGGAGAGCCAGCCGGAAGTTCAACTGTATTCTTAGCCTTCACTGATGTCTTGGCTTGGCTGCTTTAACCTCCGTATCTCGCACGAAAGACATGACCTCCTTGGTTATCGCGGTTTCACCTTCTCTGTCCTTAGGCAGGTTGATGTTGTAGTCGACTAATCATTATTTTGAACGTTAACCGGGTTGAAGGCAGCATCAAACCGTCTCCTTACATCCGACTGGGCCGAAAGGAGTTTATCTCTAGACGAGAACTTTTAGGAATCTGCCTTCAACATCTTTTTCTATCCCAAATTTAAATTTTTTGTGCTTTATACGAAAATCAGATCTTCTTAGTCGACAGAACGTTTAGTTTAATAAATAATGAATAGTTTACGAACATTCTTAAACAGTTTATAACTTAAAGATTAAATAGAAAAGACTAACGTTTCAAAATGTAAATGTATTGTGAAACAAATCGAGAAAGTCCAGAAACAAAATGCACCCTACCTACTGGAAACCCTTACGGTAACAAACTAATACAATACTACTGTTAATGATGACCTCTAGTTTGTTCATACTATGAAATGAATTTCAAAGACCTTTATAAAGTAAAACGTTAAACAATAATGATTTTCTTTTAAAGTATTCTAATGTCAAGAGTATTTAAAAATCGGCTCAGCTATATGTATGTAACATACTTATTTATAGGAAATATGGACATACCTACAGTTTTATATGTTTCCCTAATTGTCTTTTAGTTATTCTATCATTAAGACAATAAATAACTTGTTATAATTGTATGGTATATGTAAAAATTCTACAATAAACTTATTGTACAAATAAATTCCTGTTTAGAAACCTAAGTATTTACAAAGTAAAATAATATTAATGTTCTGCTTTAATATTTGAAATTATTACAGTTTTTTATCTTCCAAAACAATAGTACTAAAAGATGTATTGCTGATTTCTATTTGAATATAACTCTATATTAATAACAACTACTTCCAGGCGCATTAAAACATTGCATTTGAAATCTAATTAACGTATACATTAAAAAAATCGAAAACATTTTCTATTTTGTTTTTATTTCAAGCCACAAAACAAAATGTTTACAAAACATTGTTTTTTTCGTAAACAGGTAGGTACATACTATATACATATGTATAAAGAAATGTAAATACTTTTAATACTGTACATTAATATTAAAATATTGATTCAGAAAAAAAAAAAAAATTATATAAAGAAAAATCTTAAGCTTTTTTAGAACAAACTCGTGACATTCAATGGCTACTCATTTATGTTTTTTGTTTAATAATTGATGGCAATGTCTTAACTATTGCCAATATGTATTTATGTATAAGGAAGTAAAAGTGAATTAAATAATAAATTAAAGATACTTATAATGAAGTCACTTTTCATCCTAATAAAGATACTTTTCTATACGAAAAGTGTCTTCAAAAGTGAAAACACTTTCTTCCTATACGAAAACTGTATTCAGAAATGAAAATTAATATAATAATTAAAAATATATATTTTAATTATTCTAACAAATACCAGTACTAAAATGACAACTTTATATTTTGCGGTTAAAAGTGACTCAATATGTAAACATTATTATCAGTAATTTTTTTTTAACAAATCATTGTGAAAATTGTGTATATTAATTTGAACTGTTTAAAAACCACACATTTAATTAATATAATTAACAAAAAAAAAAAAAAAAAAAACAAAGGAGACTGGTTAAAGAAGTATAATTTAATTTAATTTTAAATATTTCCTTGTTTGTAATAGTGTAATAGTAAGTTTCAAACTTCATCGATAGAGAACCTTTGTGGACAATTTTGTTTTCAACAGATGGATCGACAGACTGACATTGTAAGATTACTTTAGAAACTATTAAGTTTTAAGAATGTATACATTTTAGTGGGTCTACGAGACTTTCATCATCTTTTATAGACAAAAATTATTCTTCTTTAAAAAGATTTAAAGTAATTAGAATTAGATTCAGCAATTAATCATTTAAACAAATAATTATTCCTTGTCAAATTTTATATAGGAAAGATTTAGTTAAAATGATTCTGCGGAGTTCATCTAATATGGAAAAGCTACAGGTTATTAGAATGAATACAAATTTTAGTCTTTTTTCAATTGTTTTAGAAAACTACAAAAAAATTCTAAAACTATATTTTATAAAGTAATTTGCACTGAAATTCTCTGAAATGCAAAAAAAAAGTATTCTTTATTTTTAGACGATAACAAATCTAAAATTATCTCGCAAATGTTATCTTTATTAAATAAAATATAAACTATGCGCTAAATAATATATAAAAGATTTGATGTGATGATGAATGTGGTAGCGATTTGAAGATAAATCAGCTTATTTTTTAAACCCAACATCATTAATATAGGGATGCTCTTTGTACTGATAATTGTACCAATCAAAAATAATGATAATAAGAATCATCTTAATGACACTGCAAAACCTGACTAACCTAATCTATCTATTTATCTATCTATCTATCTATCTATCTATCTATCTATCTATCTATCTATCTATCTATCTATCTATCTATCTATCTATCTATCTATCTATATATCTATATATCTATCTATTTATCTATCTATCTATCTATCTATCTATCTATCTATCTATCTATCTATCTATCTATCTATCTATCTATCTATCTATCTATCTATCTATCTATCTATCTATCTATCTATCTATCTATCTATCTATCTATCTATCTATCTATCTATCTATCTATCTATCTATCTATCTATCTATCTATCTATCTATCTATATATCTATATATCTATCTATTTATCTATCTATCTATCTATCTATCTATCTATCTATCTATCTATCTATCTATCTATCTATCTATCTATCTATCTATCTATCTATCTATCTATCTATCTATCTATCTATCTATCTATCTATCTATCTATCTATCTATCTATCTATCTATCTATCTATCTATCTATCTATCTATCTATCTATCTATCTATCTATATATCTATTATCTATCTATCTATCTATCTATCTATCTATCTATCTATCTATCTATCTATCTATCTATCTATCTATCTATCTATCTATCTATCTATCTATCTATCTATCTATCTATCTATCTATCTATCTATCTATCTATCTATCTATCTATCTATCTATCTATCTATCTATCTATCTATCTATCTATCTATCTATCTATCTATCTATCTATCTATCTATCTATCTATCTATCTATCTATCTATCTATCTATCTATCTATCTATCTATCTATCTATCTATCTATCTATCTATCTATCTATCTATCTATCTATCTATCTATCTATCTATCTATCTATCTATCTATCTATCTATCTATCTATCTATCTATCTATCTATCTATCTATCTATCTATCTATCTATCTATCTATCTATCTATCTATCTATCTATCTATCTATCTATCTATCTATCTATCTATCTATCTATCTATCTATCTATCTATCTATCTATCTATCTATCTATCTATCTATCTATCTATCTATCTATCTATCTATCTATCTATCTATCTATCTATCTATCTATCTATCTATCTATCTATCTATCTATCTATCTATCTATCTATCTATCTATCTATCTATCTATCTATCTATCTATCTATCTATCTATCTATCTATCTATCTATCTATCTATCTATCTATCTATCTATCTATCTATCTATCTATCTATCTATCTATCTATCTATCTATCTATCTATCTATCTATCTATCTATCTATCTATCATCTATCTATGTATCTATCTATTCTATCTATCTATATATCTATCTATCTATCTATCTATTATCTATCTATCTATCTATCTATCTATCTATCTATCTATCTATCTATTATCTATCTATCTATCTATCTATCTATCTATCTATCTATCTATCTATCTATCTATCTATCTATCTATCTATCTATCTACTATCTATCTATCTATCTATCTATCTATCTATCTATCTATCTATCTATCTATCTATCTATCTATCTATCTATCTATCTATCTATCTATCTATCTATCCTATCTATCTATCTATCTATCTATCTATCTATCTATCTATCTATCTATCTATCTATCTATCTTATCTATCTATCTATCTATCTATCTATCTATCTATCTATCTATCTATCTATCTATCTATCTATCTATCTATCTATCTATCAATCTATCTATCTTGCTTGCATATCACAGATCTTTGAAAGGACATGAAGTAATGTCAGCAATATGTTAAGATCATCTATAAATGATTTCAGTAGTGTCTACTAAGCAAGAGTTCGGCGAATAGCAACATGTCCAAGATCACATAGGCAAAATTCCAAGATAAAGCTACAATACTAATAGGATTCAATACTGTTAGGAGTTTAATAGGTCATAGCCCAACAGACCAGGAAGTTTCCTCCGTATTTTGATTCGAATGAAAAAACTTACGAAACACAATGCATTTAACATACAAATTCGAACATTTATACTTCCGAATCGAATTGCAAGAGTAATCATAGTAGTCAATTGGATCGAGAAGATGAAAACAATGGAATGACTAAGTCAGGCAGATGATTCCAGTAAATAGTTGATCAAGTTTTGAGCTAAGTTACATTTACATGTAAATGCTAAGAATAATAAGTGGAATAAGTGGACTAATTCAGTGCTAGATTGTGATCGAAAATACTTATCTACACTTCTTCATTTCTTGGGTATTAACAGTTTAATTTCAAGTTCATCTTAAAGGAATTCATAATAGCAATAAGGATTATTCAAGTGGACAGGAAAAATAGATATGTATGTAAATAAATGACTCATATTTTTTGTTAAAACAAATAGGTATGTATAATAAAAACAATAAATATAAACTTTTTAAATTTAGTTCGTATAGGTACATAATAAGGGTAAATGTTTAGCTATTTACTTACCGTTATAAACGAAGCGGTTTTGTATTTGTTTTTGTATCCGTTTAAGTTACAATTTTTTTCTTTAACGTTTTAATATAACTTAAAAATTATAAAAAATTGGTATAAAAAAGGTGCTGCTGCAATTTTCTTTTTCTTGTTGTTGTTCTAATTTGTTTTTATATTTGTTGTTGTTGGTGTTTATGCTACTGCTTACTTAGTACAATGGATGCTGCTGCTACTTGCCGTTTATTATTCTTTTAAGTTATAACTTTTTTTCACCGTTACCACAATATACAATGTAAATCGAATGACAATGATGTTTTTTTATTTGCACATTTAGATAAAAATTTGATTTTAGACATAAGAATTCTGTATGGGGTATTAGTAAAAAAAGAAGAATTATTTTGCTTTTCTAGTTTAATATTTCTTTTTTGTTTATTGGTATTATTGTTTAGTTGTTTTCTTTTTTAATTATAGTGAATACAAATCCCTGAAGAAAAAAAAACTACAATAATCTGTAAGAATTAAGAGAAGGAAAATTACAAAAATATTCTGGCATTTAGTTGCACCGATAGGTATTTTGGGGTTATGTTTTTTAAAATAATTATGTATTTTTAATATTGCTGTTGCATTGCAACTTTCTCATTATATTATAAAGTTAAATTTTACGATTTAATACTTGGCAATTAATTTGTGAACAAATAAGATAAACATTTTTTAAGAATATAAAATTGCGTGACATTAGTTTAAAATTATTTTAATGAGAGCTTAATACACACTGTTTTATCGACTAGCACAATAAAGTAAACATTAAAGTGACATTTTGTTTTTTTTTAACACACTTTTTTGCGGAGGGGAGAATTTACCGTTTTCTTTTTTATTAGAATACTTTTTTCACATTCTCTTTTCTTTTTGCACTCTTCTCTCTCACGTTATTATCAACATTGCGCACGAATACACATATTGCAGGGCGAGGTTCCCCAAACGAACAAATAGAAAAAATTATTTCATGGAGGAACATTTGAAAAATATAAAATGTTTAAATATTTTGCAAATATATACTACAACATATATTTTTAACAAATTACTAATTGAATTTAACACTTTAATTATAAACAACTTCATAAATCAATAATTGCAAACTTTACTTCCATTTGTTTTCATCTGTAAGGTTATTTGATTTTTTCTTTTTTTTGAAAAATTAAATCCAATTAGCATTCTTTACTTTTGTTCCCTTATGTATTCTTATTTGCCTTAATTAAAATCATTATAGATTTTACTTCTTGGCAAAACTTAACCGGCCTATACATGTTTTAAACGCCTGTCCCAGCATTTCTATTCATACTCTTGGGAAATGGCAAATAGAAGTAAAGTCGCTCCTAAAATTCGTCGTCCTTTTTTGCTTTTCAAATAAGAAAAAAAAAACAAAAATACATTCACCCCGGCTGTTGACTTTTGTAGTATTTTTTAGTCTTGGCGTTTTTTCTTGTATTCACACTTTTTATATTTTTAAACAGCTATTGTATATTTTTCTTTATAATCTGTTGTTAATTTTAATAGCTCTTTTGTTATTCAATTAAATTTTATTAATATACATATATTTTGTAATTTTTCCATAGTTAAATTCTTTTTTATTATTTGATCACTTTACTTTTCTTTCAATTTTTTTTTAAATTCTTATTTGCATATTCTTATTTTTTTCAACAACACTCTTTTCTTTTTTATTTGCTCTCATTCTCTTCCGCTCTCTTTTTGGTATATTTTATTTTTTGCAGCAGCTCTGCTCCAACATGAACAGCTCTGCTTTGGCGAAAAAAAATGACGAGCCCCAATATAAAGAAAATTTGCTACAAAAAAATTTTCCACATGCTTTATTCTCGCGATTTTCATTAAATGCAATACAAATTTTCATTAAATTCCACTTTAAATATATAGCTTTACATGCCGTTCGTTGTCAATGTTAATATTTGTTTAGTTAGATTGCAAATTTTTAATTTATTTTATTTTCAAATAAGAAATTTTCTTCTTTCATTACCACACACAACACAACGTACGAGCAGAGTTCTAAGTCAGTTAATTTTGCTAAAATTGACGACGTTACTTCATATTTGACATTTCGTATGTATAGCAGTTTTATAACGACGTCATGCAAGTCAACTCTGATATGCCAGTTGTGTTTAATTATTTGTGTCGATAGTACAGTTTACAGAGTTGTATTTTCCAAATGACAAATACTAAACAGTGGTACTGAACAAATTTAAATTAGCCAAATATTGAAAGAAAACACATTATGTAGATTTTTTATAATTATTACAGTATTTCCTTTATTGCCACATTCTTGCCTTTAGATTTTACACAGTTTCTTAAATATTTTTAAACAATTTTCTTTCAAAATATACTTGTTATTTTAATAATAATAAAAATTACTAAAATAAATTCTGTAAAAATATAGCCAAACAAGTTGCCTTTTCTATAAAATTAACAATCAAAACTTAACAAACGAAGATTTAATATAAAAAATATAAAATTTAAAAATTATTTTTATTAATTTAGAATTTTTTCATAAATGAGCGTATATTTGTTTAAGTTTTATATAAGTATACTTCTAAAAATTTTGTTTTACTATTTTGTGTAAACTTTTTAAGTTATTACAATATTTTTGTATAAGTTGTATAATTTTTTTTTTAATTTGTGTATAAGAATATGCCTTGCATGTATGAAGATTTGGAAAAAAAATACTTTTATAAATTTGTTGTTTACATCGCATAACTACAATTTTGATATGTCAAAATATAAATTAAGTTTCAGGACTTTTTTTTATAAAAAAATATATATAAAAATCACACAGGCCAACAAAATTTTATAAAAATCCAATATGTCAACTTTATAATATTGCTTCAATCACTGTTATATCTCCTTATTTCTTCGAGATATCTTAACTTGAAACCATTATAAATTCCAAAAATAAAATATGTATATTGCCTTTTTTTTCAGCAAAAATTTCAATGGACGATAACTCAGTAAATATAAGAGATTTTTATTTTTTTATGTATTTTAATACAAATTTTAACTCCATCAGTTTTTAATAAAATAAAGCCGAAAGTATTCAAAAAGTAAGTTTTTGTAAATGTATAGTTGTTTAAAGCTTTAGGTTAAGATATCACGGAGAAAGAACAACATATAGCCCATATTTTAAAGTCGCGCTGTTATAGCGTCTAAAACATGGCAAAACCCTGATTTTTCAAACATCATAACATGATATCTTGAAAACCTCATGTAATGATTAATTCGGATATAGCATTGCTTTAGAAAAGTTAACTTTGGTTTCTGGCTAAAAATTTGTTGGCTGGTGTTATTTTTTAAATTAAATATATTAATAAATGGTAACTTTTGTGTTAGAGTCAAAATCTATAATTATGTATATGTATATATTATATTTTTATGTAATTTAATAAATTTTTATCTACATCAAGTATATTTAATTACATATATATTTTGGCGTTTATATATTAAATTAACAATAACAAGTTATAATATACTTGTTTTCTTTACTTTATACCTTTTATATCTATAAAATTATTTCCCAAAAATGGTAATTTTAGCAAAATTGTATTTATTTGGCTAAATGTTGTATTTTGTTATCCGGACGAATAAAATAAATGAAAATTAAAAATAAATCAATCTCTAATATGTTTTAGCGTGGGGAGTCAAAAATCCTCAGGTATTTAAAATATATCTAATAATATGTAAATTGCTAAAATCGAATTTAAATCTTTCAAAATTTTAGATTTGTTTTGCTTGTCTATATCTCTAATATCTTACGATATATTTGAATTTGAAATTCCAAGTTATTGATTCACACTTGTCCGAAATATTTCTCATTTTAATGTATTTATCAAATAGAATACGAATTGTTTAAAGAGCATAAATTAAACAAAGGTAATAGGCACAAAAAATGGAGATTATAGTCTAGTCTATATTCTGGTTTATAGTCTAGTCTACAGTTTTCCAGTCTAAGATCCTGTCCATAGACTAGTCTATAGTATTACCCACATTATAGTTTAGTCTATTATCTAGTCTAAAGTCTAGAATATATTTTAGTCTAATCCAGTTTATAGACTAGTCTTTATTCTAGTCTATAGTCTAGTCTTTATTCTAGTCTATAGTCTAGTCTTTATTCTAGTCTATAGTCTAGTCTATAGTTTAGTAGTCTAGTCTATAGTATGGTCTAGTCTATGGTCTAGTCTATAGTCTAGTCTATAGTCTAGTCTATAGTCTAGTCTATAGTCTAGTCTATAGTCTAGTCTATAGTCTAGTCTATAGTCTAGTCTATAGTCTAGTCTATAGTCTAGTCTATAGTCTAGTCTATAGTCTAGTCTATAGTCTAGTCTATAGTCTAGTCTATAGTCTAGTCTATAGTCTAGTCTATAGTCTAGTCTATAGTCTAGTCTAGTCTAGTCTAGTCTATAGTCTAGTCTAGTCTATAGTCTAGTCTATAGTCTAGTCTATAGTCTAGTCTATAGTCTAGTCTATAGTCTAGTCTATAGTCTAGTCTATAGTCTAGTCTATAGTCTAGTCTATAGTCTAGTCTATAGTCTAGTCTATAGTCTAGTCTATAGTCTAGTCTATAGTCTAGTCTATAGTCTAGTCTATAGTCTAGTCTATAGTCTAGTCTATAGTCTAGTCTATAGTCTAGTCTATAGTATAGTCTAGTCTATAGTCTAGTCTATAGTCTAGTCTATAAGTCTAGTCTATAGTCCTAGTCTATAGTCTAGTCTATAGTCTAGTCTATAGTCTAGTCTATAGTCTAGTCTAGTCTTATAGTCTAGTCTAGTCTATAGTCTATAGTCTATAGTCTATAGTCTATAGTCTAGTCTAGTCTAGTCTAGTCTAGTCTAGTCTAGTCTAGTCTATAGTCTAGTCTATAGTCTAGTCTATATTCTAGTCTAGCTATAGTCTAGTCCTAGTCTATAGTCTATTAGTCTAGTCTAGTCTATAGTCTAGTCTAGTCTAGTCTATAGTCTATAGTCTATAGTCTATAGTCTATAGTCTATAGTCTATAGTCTATAGTCTATAGTCTAGTCTAGTCTAGTCTATAGTCTAGTCTATAATCTAGTCTATAGTCTAGTCTATAATCTAGTCTATAGTCTAGTCTATAGTCTAGTCTATAGTCTAGTATATAGTCTAGTCTAGTCTAGTATATAGTCTAGTCTATAGTCTAGTCTATAGTCTAGTCTATAGTCTAGTCTATAGTCTAGTCTATAGTCTAGTATATAGTCTAGTCTATAGTCTAGTCTATAGTCTAGTCTATAGTATAGTCTATAGTCTAGTCTATAGTCTAGTCTAGTCTATAGTCTAGTCTATAGTCTAGTCTAGTCTATAGTCTAGTCTATAGTCTAGTCTATAGTCTAGTCTATAGTCTAGTCTATAGTCTAGTCTATAGTCTAGTCTATAGTCTAGTCTATAGTCTAGTCTATAGTCTAGTCTAGTCTATAGTCTAGTCTATAGTCTAGTCTTTAGTCTAGTCTATAGTCTAGTCTATAGTCTAGTCTATAGTCTAGTCTAGTCTATAGTCTAGTCTATAGTCTAGTCTATAGTCTAGTCTATAGCCTAGTCCTATAGTCTAGTCTATAGCCTAGTCTATAGTCTAGTCTATAGTCTAGTCTATTGTCTAGTCTATAGTCTAGTCTATAGTCTAGTCTATAGTCTAGTCTATAGTCCTAGTCTATATAGTCTAGTCTATAGTCTAGTCTATAGTCTTGTCTATAGTCTAGTCTAGTCTATAGTCTAGTCTAGTCTATAGTCTAGTCTAGTCTAGTCTATAGTCTAGTCTATAGTCTAGTCTATAGTCTAGTCTATAGTCTAGTCTATAGTCTAGTCTATAGTCTAGTCTATAGTCTAGTCTATAGTCTAGTCTATAGTCTAGTCTAGTCTATAGTCTAGTATAGTCTAGTCTATAGTCTAGTCTAGTCTATAGTCTAGTCTAGTCTAGTCTAGTCTAGTCTAGTCTAGTCTAGTCTAGTCTAGTCTAGTCTAGTCTATAGTCTAGTCTAGTCTATAGTCTAGTCTAGTCTATAGTCTATAGTCTATAGTCTATAGTCTATAGTCTATAGTCTATAGTCTATAGTCTAGTCTAGTCTAGTCTAGTCTAGTCTAGTCTAGTCTAGTCTAGTCTATAGTCTAGTCTATAGTCTAGTCTAGTCTATAGTCTAGTCTATAGTCTAGTCTTCTTTAGTCTAGTCTATAGTCTAGTCTATAGTCTAGTCTATAGTCTAGTCTATAGTCTAGTCTATAGTCTAGTCTATAGTCTAGTCTATAGTCTAGTCTATAGTCAGTCTATAGTCTAGTCTATAGTCTAGTCTATAGTCTAGTCTAGTCTATAGTCTAGTCTATAGTCTAGTCTAGTCTATAGTCTAGTCTATAGTCTAGTATATAGTCTAGTCTATAGTCTAGTCTATAGTCTAGTCTAGTCTATAGTCTAGTCTAGTCTATAGTCTAGTCTATAGTCTAGTCTATAGTCTAGTCTAGTCTATAGTCTAGTCTAGTCTAGTCTAGTCTAGTCTAGTCTATAGTCTAGTCTAGTCTATAGTCTAGTCTATAGTCTAGTCTATAGTCTAGTCTATAGTCTAGTCTATAGTCTAGTCTATAGTCTAGTCTATAGTCTAGTCTATAGTCTAGTCTATAGTCTAGTCTATAGTCTAGTCTAGCCTAGTCTATAGTCTAGTCTATAGCCTAGTCTATAGTCTAGTCTATAGTCTAGTCTATAGTCTAGTCTATAGTCTAGTCTATAGTCTAGTCTATAGTCTAGTCTATAGTCTAGTCTATAGTCTAGTCTATAGTCTAGTCTATAGTCTAGTCTATAGTCTTGTCTATAGTCTAGTCTATAGTCTAGTCTATAGTCTAGTCTATAGTCTAGTCTATAGTCTAGTCTATAGTCTAGTCTATAGTCTAGTCTATAGTCTAGTCTATAGTCTAGTCTATAGTCTAGTCTATAGTCTAGTCTATAGTCTAGTCTATAGCCTAGTCTATAGTCTAGTCTATAGTCTAGTCTATAGTCTAGTCTATAGTCTAGTCTATAGTCTAGTCTATAGTCTAGTCTATAGTCTAGTCTATAGTCTAGTCTATAGTCTAGTCTATAGTCTAGTCTATAGTCTAGTCTATAGTCTAGTCTATAGTCTTGTCTATTGTCTAGTCTAAAGTCTAGTCTATAGTCTAGTCTATAGTCTAGTATATAGTCTAGTCTATAGTCTAGTCTATAGTCTAGTCTATAGTCTAGTCTATAGTCTAGTCTATAGTCTAGTCTATAGTCTAGTCTATAGTCTAGTCTATAGTCTAGTCTATAGTCTAGTCTATAGTCTAGTCTATAGTCTATTCTAAAGCCAAATATATAGTCTAGTCTACCGTCTATTCTATATTTAAGTCAAGTCATAGTCAAGTCTATAGTCTACCGTCTAGTCTATAGCCTTTATTCTAGTTTAAAGTCAAGTCTGTATTCGAGCCTATTATGTAGTCTATAATCCAGACACTAGTCTAATCTATAGTTTAGCCTAGACTATAGTATTGTCTATACAGTAGTCTTTAGCGTAGTATATAGTTTAGTCTATATTTTAGGTCATAGTCTAGTCTATAGTTTAGTCTAACTAAAATACCCAAAATATACATAGCTGACTACTTTACAAAAAATAAACCAAAACTAATAAAAATCTTTTAAATAAAACGGATTTCAATAAAATATAATAATAAAAATAAAAAATACATATAATTTTGTAGTTTTTTTTTTATTTAAATTTTCTCATTTTTTTATAGTTGTTGTTTTTAATAATATTTACTCGAAATTTAGTAATAATAATATTTAAAACAGAAAAAAAATAATAAAGATTATTTAAAAATTAAAAAATAAATTAATATTTAAAACTAATCAAACAAAAATTTGTTGTTGTAGTTGCATAGCATAGAGTAAATAAAAAGTAAAATAATAGAAATAGTAAGTATGTAGTAATAGTAATAGAATTGTAGTAGAAGAATTATTAAAATAAAAATAAAATGTATTAATAAAGTTTAATAACGGTCAATGTTAAAAATAAAATAATAATAGTTTGTTTTTCTTTTATTTTAAATTTTCTTTTTGTTTGTTACTATAAAGTTTAAAAATGATTTTGGTTCTTGTTGCGGTTGCTTGTTTTTGTTTTGTAATCTATTAATATTTTTGTTTTGTTTTTAAATTTAACAATTAATAATTAAATATTGTTGTTGTATATTTATGTATGTATATGTATATTAATATTTGTATGTATGTTTGTATTTGTATATTAAAATAAATGTTTTCTCAACTGGGTTTTTGTTTCTTTCCTATTATTTATTAATAATATTTTTTTTTTATTTAAATTTCTATAATGTGCTGCTCTTTGAATACAATAGATTTTGTTTCCTTTTTTTTATTTTGCTGCTTTTTGTTGATTAAATATTGTTACTGTAACTGTTGTTGTTCTTGTTAAATTATTGTTAATTGTTGTTGTTGTTGTTTTATCAGTATTTTAAAAAATTTAAAACTTAAATCGGCCCTTGTGAAATTGGCTGGGAAGAGACCCTTTTCAGTTGTGCCTTCTTTTTCACCCATCAACCATCCTTCTTCCTGTAAATTAGAATTAAAAAACTATATTAGAGAAATATGGATGAGTATAAATAGTGGATAGTATTGATAGTGAGGAACATGCAGCGGGTTCAAGCGGGAACTGGTACTGTGTTACACTTAAATTGAAATATTTCCGTTTTTTTAAACAGCAACTCTTTGGACAAAAGACAACGTTTATAAAAGTGCAACAATATTTGACATTTATGAAGTAAAGTGTTGCAAACCTAACCCCAAACTCTTTGAAGTTGCTGAACTTGACTTTTTTCAGTATTAAAGTCAGTTTTCTAATATGAGATATATACTCTAGTTTATAGAATCTAATCTATAATCTAGTCTATAGTGTCGTCTATTATTTAGTTTATAGTCTAGTCTACAATCTCTATCCAAGTCTATAATCAAATATTTGGCCTAGTCTAGTCTATAGTCTAATCTATAGTCGAGTCTACAGTCTACTCTGTAGTCTAATCTATACTGTAGTCTATATTCTATAGCACAGTCTATAGTGTAGTCTATAGTCCTAGTCTATAGTCTAGTCTATAGTCTAGTCTATAGTCTAGTCTATAGTCCTATAGTCTAGTCTATAGTCTAGTCTATAGTCTAGTCTATAGTCTAGTCTATAGTCTAGTCTATAGTCTAGTCTATAGTCTAGTCTATAGTCTAGTCTATAGTCTAGTCTATAGTCTAGTCATAGTCTAGTCTATAGTCTAGTCTATAGTCTAGTCTATAGTCTAGTCTATAGTCTAGTCTATAGTCTAGTCTATAGTCTAGTCTATAGTCTAGTCTAGTCTATAGTCTAGTCTAGTCTATAGTCTAGTCTACAGTCTAGTCTATAGTCTAGTCTACAGTCTAGTCTATAGTCTAGTCTATAGTCTAGTCTATAGTCTAGTCTATAGTCCTAGTCTATAGTCTAGTCTATAGTCTAGTCTATAGTCTAGTCTATAGTCTAGTCTATAGTCTAGTCTATAGTCTAGTCTATAGTCTAGTCTATAGTCTAGTCTATAGTCTAGTCTATAGTCTAGTCTATAGTCTAGTCTATAGTCTAGTCTATAGTCTAGTCTATAGTCTAGTCTATAGTCTAGTCTATAGTCTAGTCTATAGTCTAGTCTATAGTATTGTCTATAGTCTAGTATATATTCTAATATATAGTCTATTCTTTAGTATAGTTTATAGTATAGAGTAGACTACAGTCTGGTATATAGTTTAGTCTAGTCTATAGTCTTGTATATAGTCTAGTCTTTAGTCTTGTCTATAGTCTTGTCCTATAGTCTAGTCTATACGATAATTTAGTCTAAAAACTATTCTAAGATCTAGTCTGGTAGAAATACTAATGAACGCTATCTGATTATTTAATTTTTCAAGAACTCTTTTTTAAGCCCAACTAATTAATATTAAAAAATATTTCCAATTACATATAATCCAGTAGCAAAACGTATACGATTTATTTTAGTCTTAAAGACAGCACACATTTAAAAAAAATTGATAATAATACTAGCATAAGCATATTTAACATAGAAATTTATAATTACCTGATCTTCAGGATCGTCATATTCAATAACACGTATAATATCTCCGACTTCAAAGCTTAATTCATCAACATCTTCCTTGACATAACCATAAGTTGCCTTGACACGATAAAGAACACCTGGTGGCAAATCAGTTGTAGTGGCATCTAAATATTTTACAAGAAAAACACAGAAGAAGAAAAAAAAAACAAAACAAAAATAAATTTTATTAAAAAAAAAAACGTTTTTGTAAATTAACAAATCAATACGTAAATTAATTAATTGAACATACAAGAAAAAAATATAACAAGTTGAAAATTGTTCTTTGGCAAACATTTAAAAGCGTAATATTATTTTGTTTATTCGAAATTGTTTCATATATAGATTTTTGTTATTGTTGACTGAAACAGATTCGATGAACAGTTTTTCGATTTTTAGTATAGAAACGTAAACAAAACGTAAACAAAATAGCAACAGACATGCTGGCTTAGCATTTCGTTATTAGGTTTAATTTTGTTAATTTTTTTTTAGCAAAATACATTTATTATTTGTTAAAAGCTTTAGCTTTTTATAGCTAATTAAAGTTGTTTTGTTTTTGTGTGTTTTTAAATGTCTATTTACTTGAAAATAAAAGAAATTAAGAATGATTTTTTTTTTTTAAATTTATAAATGAATGAAGTAGATATTAAGATGAAAGAGATAGAGAGAGAAAGTGAAAGGAGAGAAATGGATTTATAAATTAAGTTTTAGCTATACAGTTTAATTACTTAAAGGATCTAGTTTTGTACTCTTGAATTTGGTTTTCAACAAAACTTTTAATAGGAAAGCTAAGGCGACTGAAACTAAACTAGTTGTTTTTAGGATCTAGAAACTGATTCTAGATAATAATCTTCTAAATCTAATAATTCTTCTGTAAATTCCCCACGACTTGTAAGTCTTCGTTTAAGAAATCTTAAATCATAGTTAGCCAAGAACAGCTAAATCACCAAGAGCTGAGTCCCTAGAATAAATTATTTCCAATAGTAGAATTTCTTTAACAAATAATGATTCTAAAATAAGTTAAGTTTTAAGAAATAATCTCCCTGGATTGAAATATACTACAAAATTGCTTCAATTATACATATATGTATCTCTATAACACTTGACATATGATAAATGATTTTATAGAATTAATCCTTGTCATTTAAAGGATTTTTTTATCATGTGAATTTATGATTTTAAAAATTGTGTTTTAAATAATTACCTTATTAATGTTTACATTTTCATTAATTAATTTACAATTATATAAATTTCCAAGATTTTTTTAATATTTAACACTTTTCCAAGTATTAACTTTTTTTTTTTACAAAACATATTAATTTTTTATAATTTTTCACAAACTTTTTTTGTTGAGTGTAATTTGTGAGATAATAATGAAGAAAATTGAGTGAGTAGTGTATTTAAAGATATTTAAAGGTAAAAAAAAGAAGGATGATATACCACAACCAATTCAAAAAAAGATACACTTACTGTACAAAGTCTGCAACCATTTTAATTTGATTTAAATTTTTTTTTTACAAAAGCAGAGGAAGTTGCAAAACATTCACTTTCAAAAACGTACATTTTCACAAACTTTAAAATCTAGTCTACAGTCAAGTCTAAAGTCTAGTCTATAGTCTAGTCTAAAGTCTAGTGTAAAGTCTAGTATAAAGTCTAGTCTTCAGTCTAGTATATAGTCTAGTATATAGTCTAGTCTATAGTCTAGTCTATGGTCTAGTCTATAGTCTAGTCTATAGTCTAGTCTATAGTCTAGTCTATAGTCTAGTCTATAGTCTAGTCTATAGTCTAGTCTATAGTCTAGTCTATAGTCTAGTCTATAGTCTAGTCTATAGTCTAGTCTATAGTCTAGTCTATAGTCTAGTCTATAGTCTAGTCTATAGTCTAGTCTATAGTCTAGTCTATAGTCTAGTCTATAGTCTAGTCTATAGTCTAGTCTATAGTCTAGTCTATAGTCTAGTCTATAGTCTAGTCTATAGTCTAGTCTATAGTCTAGTCTATAGTCTAGTCTATAGTCTAGTCTATAGTCTAGTCTATAGTCTAGTCTATAGTCTAGTCTATAGTCTAGTCTATAGTCTAGTCTATAGTCTAGTCTATAGTCTAGTCTATAGTCTAGTCTATAGTCTAGTCTATAGTCTAGTCTATAGTCTAGTCTATAGTCTAGTCTATAGTCTAGTCTATAGTCTAGTCTATAGTCTAGTCTATAGTCTAGTCTATAGTCTAGTCTATCTAGTCTATAGTCTAGTCTATAGTCTAGTCTATAGTCTAGTCTATAGTCTAGTCTATAGTCTAGTCTATAGTCTAGTCTATAGTCTAGTCTATAGTCTAGTCTATAGTCTAGTCTATAGTCTAGTCTATAGTCTAGTCTATAGTCTAGTCTATAGTCTAGTCTATAGTCTAGTCTATAGTCTAGTCTATAGTCTAGTCTATAGTCTAGTCTATAGTCTAGTCTATAGTCTAGTCTATAGTCTAGTCTATAGTCTAGTCTATAGTCTAGTCTATAGTCTAGTCTATAGTCTAGTCTATAGTCTAGTCTATAGTCTAGTCTATAGTCTAGTCTATAGTCTAGTCTATAGTCTAGTCTATAGTCTAGTCTATAGTCTAGTCTATAGTCTAGTCTATAGTCTAGTCTATAGTCTAGTCTATAGTCTAGTCTAGTCTATAGTCTAGTCTATAGTCTAGTCTATAGTCTAGTCTATAGTCTAGTCTATAGTCTAGTCTATAGTCTAGTCTATAGTCTAGTCTATAGTCTAGTCTATAGTCTAGTCTATAGTCTAGTCTATAGTCTAGTCTATAGTCTAGTCTATAGTCTAGTCTATAGTCTAGTCTATAGTCTAGTCTATAGTCTAGTCTATAGTCTATCTATAGTCTAGTCTATAGTCTAGTCTATAGTCTAGTCTATAGTCTAGTCTATAGTCTAGTCTATAGTCTAGTCTATAGTCTAGTCTATAGTCTAGTCTATAGTCTAGTCTATAGTCTAGTCTATAGTCTAGTCTATAGTCTAGTCTATAGTCTAGTCTATAGTCTAGTCTATAGTCTAGTCTATAGTCTAGTCTATAGTCTAGTCTATAGTCTAGTCTATAGTCTAGTCTATAGTCTAGTCTATAGTCTAGTCTATAGTCTAGTTTATAGTCTAGTCTATAGTCTAGTCTATAGTCTAGTCTATAGTCTAGTCTATAGTCTAGTTTATAGTCTAGTCTATAGTCTAGTCTATAGTCTATTCTATGATGTAGTATATAATAGTCTATGTAGTCGACAGTCTAGTCGAAAGTCTAGTCGAAAGTCTAGTCTATAGTCTAGTCTATAGTCTAGTCTATAGTCTAGTCTATATTCTAGTCTATAGTCTAGTCTATAGTCTATTATATAGTCTAGTCTATAGTCTATTCTATAGTCTAGTCTATAGTCTAGTCTAAAGTCTAGTCTATAGTCTAGTGTATAGTCTAGTCTAGTCTAGTCTATAGTCTAGTCTATAGTCTAGTCTATAGTCTAGTTTAGTCTAGTCTATAGTCTAGTCTATAGTCTAGTCTATAGTCTAGTCTATAGTCTAGTCTAGTCTATAGTCTAGTCTATAGTCTAGTCTATAGTCTAGTCTATAGTCTAGTCTATAGTCTAGTCTATAGTCTAGTCTATAGTCTAGTCTATAGTCTAGTCTATAGTCTAGTCTATAGTCTAGTCTATAGTCTAGTCTATAGTCTAGTCTATAGTCTAGTCTATAGTCTAGTCTATAGTCTAGTCTATAGTCTAGTCTATAGTCTAGTCTATAGTCTAGTCTATAGTCTAGTCTATAGTCTAGTCTATAGTCTAGTCTATAGTCTAGTCTATAGTCTAGTCTATAGTCTAGTCTATAGTCTAGTCTATAGTCTAGTCTATAGTCTAGTCTATAGTCTAGTCTATAGTCTAGTCTATAGTCTAGTCTATAGTCTAGTCTATAGTCTAGTCTATAGTCTAGTCTATAGTCTAGTCTATAGTCTAGTCTATAGTCTAGTCTATAGTCTAGTCTATAGTCTAGTCTATAGTCTAGTCTATAGTCTAGTCTATAGTCTAGTCTATAGTCTAGTCTATAGTCTAGTCTATAGTCTAGTCTATAGTCTAGTCTATAGTCTAGTCTATAGTCTAGTCTATAGTCTAGTCTATAGTCTAGTCTATAGTCTAGTCTATAGTCTAGTCTATAGTCTAGTCTATAGTCTAGTCTATAGTCTAGTCTATAGTCTAGTCTATAGTCTAGTCTATAGTCTAGTCTATAGTCTATCATAGTCTAGTCTATAGTCTAGTCTATAGTCTAGTCTATAGTCTAGTCTATAGTCTAGTCTATAGTCTAGTCTATAGTCTAGTCTATAGTCTAGTCTATAGTCTAGTCTAGTCTAGTCTATAGTCTAGTCTATAGTCTAGTCTATAGTCTAGTCTATAGTCTAGTCTAGTCTATAGTCTAGTCTATAGTCTAGTCTATAGTCTAGTCTATAGTCTAGTCTATAGTCTAGTCTATAGTCTAGTCTATAGTCTAGTCTATAGTCTAGTCTATAGTCTAGTCTATAGTCTAGTCTAGTCTATAGTCTAGCCTATAGTCTAGCCTATAGTCTAGTCTATAGTCTAAGTCTAGTCTATAGTCTAGTCTATAGTTAGTCTATAGTCTAGTCTATAGTCTAGTCTATAGTAGTATATTCGAGACCCATTCTTCTGGCACGATTGCAATAGTACAGTGTTCCGTTATGACTGATACCAGCATTTCTCAGCTGTTCCCTGCGAAAGCTTAATAGTAAGGCTTGATCTGGGAGCATCATATAGGATGCCAAATTGACCTCGAATTGAGACAGGTGGTTTCACTGAACCATCTGATTTGAGCCATTTCATATAGTTCATTCTGAACCAGTAGCTTACAGTTAGTAAGAGAGATGCCAGTAGTCCAGTCTATAGTCTCGTCATCAAGTTTGTGAAAATATCGTTTCATTTTTTACGAACATTTTTTTTCCAGTTAGAAAGAAAATTTAACAATACTTTTTTAGACCCATTTCCAGCTAACAAACTAATTAAGTAGATTTTATTTTTGGTATATATACACAGACAACAGATCCCCGAGAAAAAATAGCAGATCGTTTTAGCGACTTCTCAGCTAAGTTTCCAAAATTTTCCCAAAACAGGTCACATAAACCTGTTTGGAACTTTTGGCTGAGTGGGTAAATAAAAGACAATCTACTCACCCTTGGGTAATTCGTAGATTTCTTCATTATCATCGTCGTCGTCAACATCACCAAATGGATTTTTACTGGTTCAACTAATTTTTTTCTAGTACTAGTAGTGATATTTTGAATTTTATCATCGTTTAATTGATCTTTACCTAATTTTGTTTTATTCGATTCTTCGTCCACTTCTGATGATGCTGATGTTGCTGTTACCGATGTGGTATTGCCATTAGTTGTTGTCGTCGTTGTTGTTGTGGTGGTGGTTTTGGCATCAATAACTGTATTGGCATTACCATTTGCCTTATCATTACCATTCATTTGTTCGGTTTTTTTCACTTCCGTTACCTCGGTTGTTGTTACTTTTATAGCTGCTGCTTCTGCATGTTCATATCCACATCCTCTTTGGTTGCTGAACTCGTTGTGTTGCTGTAGTAGTTGTTGTCTCGGTAGTGAGCTTTTCGATCTTGGCAGAAGTTTCTTCGACTTCTTTTGTAGCAGTATTGGCATTGGGACTATTTAATTGTGCGGTTTCCTTTTCCATTTCCTTTTCCGTTTTCCTTGGTGGCTACTGTAGCTGTTGTGGTGGTTATCGTTGAACTGGCGCTTTCCCTATTGAAGTGGCATCATTTACTAAATTACCGAAGTCGTACTACTTGTTTCCATTTATTCATGCCACTAAATGATGGGCCACCACCTCTCAATAGTTCAGCGGACAATTCTGGTGTTGGAGAAACATTATCAAGTCTAGATTCTTGTTGTAGAAGAAGAACTCGGTGATGGTTGCTATGTTTTGTATGTATTGTTGTGTTTGGTTTTTGTTTTTGTTTTGTATATTTTTCATTTTTGATCATTTTTTTGTTTTTGATAAATTTGACATGATATTGCATATTGGTGCATGTTATGTTTAGAGTTTTTTGTTTTTTTTTTAGAAATATTTTGTTCATATTGTTATGTTGGTTAAATAGAATTATTATTATTTTGTTTCAACATTCCAATAATAACAAAAAATTATAATAATTAAAGTAAAGAAAGTAACAAAATTTACAAATAAAAAATTTCAAATCCAACCAAAAAAACAACACGAATTTTTGTAAAATAAAAAAAATTGAAAAAAAAGAGAAAAAAGAAAGAACAAAAAATATATAGAAACTCAGCTCATGCATTGTTAAAAAAAAGAAATTGTATTTTGTTTTCGGCTTAAAAACTAAATTAAAATTTGATTTTGTATTCATGCATTTTGCAAATGATAAAAATAGAGAAAACCTCTTTAAAATACATCCAAACAAATCTAAAGTTTTTATTTAATAATAAACCTTATGAGGTGCGCAGAATATAAAAGCTTTGTATCATATCTAGTCTATAGTTTAGTCTGTAGACTAGTCCATAATCTAGTCTATAGTTTAGTATATAGTCTAGTCTATAGTCTAGTCTATAATCTAGTTAATATAGTTTAGTCTATAGCTTAGTCTATAGTTTAGTCTATAGTTTAGTCTACAGTTTAGTCTATAGTTTAGTCTATAGTCTAGTCTATAGTCTAGTCTATAGTCTAGTCTATAGTTTAGTCTATATTTTAGTCTATAGTCCAGTCTATAGTCTAGTCTCTAGTCTAGTCTATAGTCTAGTCTAGTCTAGTCTATAGTCTAGTCTATAGTCTAGTCTATAGTCTAGTCTATAGTCTAGTCTATAATCTAGACTATAGTCTAGTCTATAGTCTAGTCTATAGTCTAGTCTATAGTCTAGTCTATAGTCTAGTCTATAGTCTAGTCTATAGTCTAGTCTATAGTCTAGTCTATAGTCTAGTCTATAGTCTAGTCTATAGTCTAGTCTATAGTCTAGTCTATAGTCTAGTCTATAGTTTAGTCTATAGTCTAGTCTATAGTCTAGTCTATAGTCTAGTCTATAGTCTAGTCTATAGTCTAGTCTATAGTCTAGTCTATAGTCTAGTCTATAGTCTAGTCTATAGTCTAGTCTATAGTCTAGTCTATAGTCTAGTCTATAGTCTAGTCTATAGTCTAGTCTATAGTCTAGACTATAGTCTAGTCTATAGTCTAGTCTATAGTCTAGTCTATAGTCTAGTCTATAGTCTAGTCTATAGTCTAGTCTATAGTCTAGACTATAGTCTAGTCTATAGTCTAGTCTATAGTCTAGTCTATAGTCTAGTCTATAGTCTAGTCTATAGTCTAGCCTATAGTCTAGTCTATAGTCTAGTCTATAGTCTAGCCTATAGTCTAGCCTATAGTCTAGTCTATAGTCTAGCCTATAGTCTAGCCTATAGTCTAGTCTATAGTTTAGTGATAATCTAGACTATAGTCTAGTCTATCTAGTCTATAGTCTAGTCTATAGTCTAGTCTATAGTCTAGTCTATAGTCTAGTCTATAGTCTAGTCTATAGTCTAGTCTATAGTCTAGTCTATAGTCTAGTCTATAGTCTAGTCTATAGTCTAGTCTATAGTCTAGTCTATAGTCTAGTCTATAGTCTAGTCTATAGTCTAGTCTATAGTCTAGTCTAGTCTATAGTCTAGTCTAGTCTATAGTCTAGTCTATAGTCTAGTCTATAGTCTAGTGTATAGTCTAGTGTATAGTCTAGTCTATAGTCTAGTCTATAGTCTAGTCTATAGTCAGTCTATAGTCTAGTCTATAGTCTAGTCTACAGTCTAGTCTATAGTCTAGTCTATAGTCTAGTCTATAGTCTAGTCTATAGTCTAGTCTATAGTCTAGTCTATAGTCTAGCTAGTCTATAGTCTAGTCTATAGTCTAGTCTAGTCTATAGTCTAGTCTATAGTCTAGTCTATAGTCTAGTCTATAGTCTAGTCTATAGTCTAGTCTATAGTCTAGTCTATAGTCTAGTCTATAGTCTAGTCTATAGTCTAGTCTATAGTCTAGTCTATAGTCTAGTCTATAGTCTAGTCTATAGTCTAGTCTATAGTCTAGTCTATAGTCTAGTCTATAGTCTAGTCTATAGTCTAGTCTATAGCCTAGTCTATAGTCTAGTCTATAGTCTAGTCTATAGTCTAGTCTATAGTCTAGTCTATAGTCTAGTCTAGTCTATAGTCTAGTCTAGTCTATAGTCTAGTCTAGTCTATAGTCTAGTCTAGTCTATAGTCTAGTCTAGTCTAGTCTATAGTCTAGTCTAGTCTATAGTCTAGTCTAGTCTAGTCTAGTCTATAGTCTAGTCTATAGTCTAGTCTATAGTCTAGTCTATAGTCTAGTCTATAGTCTAGTCTATAGTCTAGTCTATAGTCTAGTCTAGTCTATGGTCTAGTCTATAGTCTAGTCTATAGTTAGTCTATAGTCTAGTCTATAGTCTAGTCTATAGTCTAGTCTATAGTCTAGTCTATAGTCTAGTCTATAGTCTAGTCTATGGTCTAGTCTATAGTCTAGTCTATAGTCTAGTCTATAGTCTAGTCTATAGTCTAGTCTATAGTCTAGTCTATAGTCTAGTCTATAGTCTAGTCTATAGTCTAGTCTATGGTCTAGTCTATAGTCTAGTCTATAGTCTAGTCTAGTCTAGTCTATAGTCTAGTCTATAGTCTAGTCTATAGTCTAGTCTATAGTCTAGTCTATAGTCTAGTCTATAGTCTAGTCTATAGTCTAGTCTATAGTCTAGTCTATAGTCTAGTCTATAGTCTAGTCTATAGTCTAGTCTATAGTCTAGTCTATAGTCTAGTCTATAGTCTAGTCTATAGTCTAGTCTATAGTCTAGTCTATAGTCTAGTCTATAGTCTAGTCTATAGTCTAGTCTATAGTCTAGTCTATAGTCTAGTCTATAGTCTAGTCTATAGTCTAGTCTATAGTCTAGTCTATAGTCTAGTCTATAGTCTAGTCTATAGTCTAGTCTATAGTCTAGTCTATAGTCTAGTCTATAGTCTAGTCTATAGTCTAGTCTATAGTCTAGTCTATAGTCTAGTCTATAGTCTAGTCTATAGTCTAGTCTATAGTCTAGTCTATAGTCTAGTCTATAGTCTAGTCTATAGTCTAGTCTACAGTCTAGTCTATAGTCTAGTCTATAGTCTAGTCTATAGTCTAGTCTATAGTCTAGTCTATAGTCTAGTCTATAGTCTAGTCTATAGTCTAGTCTATAGTCTAGTCTATAGTCTAGTCTATAGTCTAGTCTATAGTCTAGTCTATAGTCTATAAGTCTAGTATAGTCTAGTCTATAGTATAGTATAGTCTAGTCTATAGTCTAGTCTATAGTCTAGTCTATAGTCTATAGTCTAGTCTATAGTCTAGTCTATAGTCTAGTATAGTCTAGTCTATAGTCTAGTCTATAGTCTAGTCTATAGTCTAGTCTATAGTCTAGTCTATAGTCTAGTCTATAGTCTAGTCTATAGTCTAGTCTATAGTCTAGTCTATAGTCTAGTCTATAGTCTAGTCTATAGTCTATAGTCTAGTCTATAGTCTAGTCTATAGTCTAGTCTATAGTCTAGTCTATAGTCTAGTCTATAGTCTAGTCTATAGTCTAGTCTATAGTCTAGTCTATAGTCTAGTCTATAGTCTAGTCTATAGTCTAGTCTATAGTCTAGTCTATAGTCTAGTCTATAGTCTAGTCTATAGTCTAGTCTATAGTCTAGTCTATAGTCTAGTCTATAGTCTAGTCTATAGTCTAGTCTATAGTCTAGTCTATAGTCTAGTCTATAGTCTAGTCTATAGTCTAGTCTATAGTAGTCTATAGTCTAGTCTATAGTCTAGTCTATAGTCTAGTCTATAGTCTAGTCTATAGTCTAGTCTATAGTCTAGTCTATAGTCTAGTCTATAGTCTAGTCTATAGTCTAGTCTATAGTCTAGTCTATAGTCTAGTCTATAGTCTAGTCTATAGTCTAGTCTATAGTCTAGTCTATAGTCTAGTCTATAGTCTAGTCTATAGTCTAGTCTATAGTCTAGTCTATAGTCTAGTCTATAGTCTAGTCTATAGTCTAGTCTATAGTCTAGTCTATAGTCTAGTCTATAGTCTAGTCTATAGTCTAGTCTATAGTCTAGTCTATAGTCTAGTCTATAGTCTAGTCTATAGTCTAGTCTATAGTCTAGTCTATAGTCTAGTCTATAGTCTAGTCTATAGTCTAGTCTATAGTCTAGTCTATAGTCTAGTCTAGTCTATAGTCTAGTCTATAGTCTAGTCTAGTCTATAGTCTAGTCTAGTCTATAGTCTAGTCTAGTCTATAGTCTAGTCTATAGTCTAGTCTATAGTCTAGTCTAGTCTATGGTCTAGTCTATAGTCTAGTCTATAGTCTAGTCTATAGTCTAGTCTATAGTCTAGTCTATAGTCTAGTCTATAGTCTAGTCTATAGTCTAGTCTATAGTCTAGTCTATAGTCTAGTCTATAGTCTACTAGTCTATAGTCTAGTCTATAGTCTAGTCTATAGTCTAGTCTATAGTCTAGTCTATAGTCTAGTCTATAGTCTAGTCTATAGTCTAGTCTATAGTCTAGTCTATAGTCTAGTCTATAGTCTAGTCTATAGTCTAGTCTATAGTCTAGTCTATAGTCTAGTCTATAGTCTAGTCTATAGTCTAGTCTATAGTCTAGTCTATAGTCTAGTCTATAGTCTAGTCTATAGTCTAGTCTATAGTCTAGTCTATAGTCTAGTCTATAGTCTAGTCTATAGTCTAGTCTATAGTCTAGTCTATAGTCTAGTCTATAGTCTAGTCTATAGTCTAGTCTATAGTCTAGTCTATAGTCTAGTCTATAGTCTAGTCTATAGTCTAGTCTATAGTCTAGTCTATAGTCTAGTCTATAGTCTAGTCTATAGTCTAGTCTATAGTCTAGTCTATAGTCTAGTCTATAGTCTAGTCTATAGTCTAGTCTATAGTCTAGTCTATAGTCTAGTCTATAGTCTAGTCTATAGTCTAGTCTATAGTCTATAGTCTAGTCTAAGTCTAGTCTACAATCTAGTCTATAGTCTAGTTATAGTCTAGTTATAGTCTAGTTATAGTCTAGTAATAGTCTAGTTATAGTCTAGTTATAGTCTAGTCTATAGTCTAGTCGAAAGTCTAGTCTACAATCTAGTCTATAGTCTAGTTATAGTCTAGTTATAGTCTAGTTATAGTCTAGTCTATAGTCTAGTCTAGCCTAGTCTATAGTCTAGTCTGTAGCCTAGTTTATCTAGTCTGTAGTCTAGTCTATAGTATAGTCTATAGTCTAGTCTATAGTCAAGTCTATAGTTGAGTCTATAGCTTATTATGTAGTCCATTCTATAGTTTAGTCAATAGTCTTGTCTATAGTCTTGTCTATAGTCTAGTCTATAGTCTAATCAATAGTCTAGTCTATAGCCTAGTCTATAGTCTAGTTTATAGTATAGTCTGTAGTCTAGTCTATTATCTATCTTTAGTCTAGTCTATAGTCGACATTTAAAATTTCCCTAACTTTTGTAGTTTAAAACTTTGAAGAAAAGGAATCTGTTGCAGTCTTTTTTTTAATATTAAATTTTGTTAATTTTCCCAAAAGACATTTGCCTCTATTTGCCTCCAAACAAAAACCCATAAACTACCACAAAATTAGTTTATAAGAATTTTTTTTATAAAAGATATGAACTTTAAATGAAAAAAATTTATTATTTTTATACAACTATTACTGCTACGTACATGATTTATAGGTATTTTTATGCATATATACGTATGTATGTATGTACTAATATTAATTATTATCTACATCTGTTTTTGGTTTTTTAGACATTTGGTATGTATTTTAAATCGGTTAATATGTATGTTTATAGCTACTAAAGAAATATATGAATAAATATTTTTAAATTGCCAAAACTAATAAAGAAAAAAATATACAAAATTTATAGGAGAAAGAGAAAAGATTTTTGAGATACACACATAGAATAGAATATAAGGGATAGCAGCAAGTAATGTTATTATATATTTTTAAATTTTTACAAAATTGCTATTAGAAATAAGAAATTTCATTTTGAAATTTAAGAATTTCATTGGGTGCATTCGAAATTGGAAATTTTCTATTCAAATTGAAAAAAAATGAAAAATTTTGAAATAATTGATTCCATTTTGATTTGATTCAATCAATTGTCGTTATCCCTTAATCAAGACAACCAATTTTTTTAAATTAAAATCACCGACAAAATAATAATATTTTATACAAGAATTTAAAAATCATTACCGTTATGTTGCGATTATTATTTGTGAATAAATATTAACTAAATGATTGAATAAAATATTGCATATATAGTAATATTATTATAATAATAATTATAACTGTAAAATAAAACTTAAAAAGCGAAAAATTAATAAATAAAAACAATATGAATGTTTTAAATTAAAAGATTTATGAATCTTCTATTTAAGCAGTTTTGAGCAATTTAAAAATAAATAAAAGGAATAAAGAAAAAAAAGCGAAAAAATATAAAGAAAACAAAATCAAATTTTAAATATTACAAAAACAAAATTATATTAAATTTAACTAAAGAAACAATGTTAATTTCAAATCAAATCGTACAAAAACAAAAAGGAATTTTGTTGTAACAATTTTGTGGTAAAAATGTAAAAAAGTTAAGACAAGTTATGGGCTACTTACGATTAGCAGAACCATTAGTATTTTGATATTGATTGTTGCTGTTGGTAATATTGGCATTATTCATTTGTTTAACTGGTGACTGTACAGGACTGGCAGATTTAATGGCGTTCACTTTAACATTAAAAAATAATACAAAATAATTTAAATGTAATTTTTTTTTAAGATATAAACAAATTTTCGAAATACCTGTTGCTTTTCTAAGAGTATTTGAGCCGCGTTGTGATTCTGTTGCCAATTTATCAACAATAGCCTCTAATTCCGAGTAAATCTGTTAAATATACATAATAATTAACAAAGTTTTTTTTTATCCTTTCATTTTCACTAACCTTGGCTGTTTCATTGTGGAAAACTTGTTCTGTTGCGAATAGAGTTTGTAAATTGGTTACCAAAAACAATATTCTTGACTCATATAGAGCTGGAAGTTCATCGTGTAGTTCCGTATTCAATAGTTCATATGTACGACGTGCTTCTTCCAATTGTTCACGTCCTTTGGTTAATTTAACATCATCTTTACGTTTATTGGCATTGGCTTGTAGACTTTGGAACGAATGACGTTGACCATCGTAATCGATCAGTTTTCTATTGCGTTTTTCAACTTTTTTCTGAAATGTGCAAGAAAATTAAAAATGATTGAAATTTCTATTCTATTTCTATATAAGACTATAGACTATAGAGTAGACCATAGACTAGACCATAAACTAGACTATAGACTAGATTATAGACTAGGCTATAGACTAGACTATTAACTATACCATAAACTAGACTATAGACTAGACTATAGACTAGACTATAGACTAGACTATAGACTAGACTATACTAGACTATAGACTAGACTATAGACTAGACAATAGACTAGACTATAGACTAGACTATAGACTAGACTATAGACTAGACTATAGACTAGACTATAGACTAGACTATAGACTAGACTAAGACTAGACTATAGACTAGACTATAGACTAGACTATAGACTAGACTATAGACTAGACTATAGACTAGACTATAGACTAGACTATAGACTAGACTATAGACTAGACTATAGACTAGACTATAGACTAGACTATAGACTAGACTATAGACTAGACTATAGACTAGACTATAGACTAGACTATAGACTAGACTATAGACTAGACTATAGACTAGACTATAGACTAGACTATAGACTAGACTATAGACTAGACTATAGACTAGACTAGACTAGACTGACTTAGACTAGACTATAGATTAGACTATAGACTAGACTATAGACTAGACTATAGACTAGACTATAGACTAGACTATAGACTAGACTATAGACTAGACTATAGACTAGACTATAGACTAGACTATAGACTAGACTATAGACTAGACTATAGACTAGACTATAGACTAGACTATAGACTAGACTATAGACTAGACATAGACTACTATAGACTAGACTATAGACTAGACTATAGACTAGACTATAGACTAGACTATAGACTAGACTATAGACTAGACTATAGACTAGACTATAGACTAGACTATAGACTAGACTATAGACTAGACTATAGACTAGACTATAGACTAGACTATAGACTAGACTATAGACTAGACTATAGACTAGACTATAGACTAGACTATAGACTAGACTATAGACTAGACTATAGACTAGACTATAGACTAGACTATAGACTAGACTATAGACTAGACTATAGACTAGACTATAGACTAGACTATAGACTAGACTATAGACTAGACTATAGACTAGACTATAGACTAGACTATAGACTAGACTATAGACTAGACTATAGACTAGACTATAGACTAGACTATAGACTAGACTATAGACTAGACTATAGACTAGACTATAGACTAGACTATAGACTAGACTTAGACTAGACTATAGACTAGACTAAAGACTAGACTATAGACTAGACTATAGACTAGACTATAGACTAGACTATAGACTAGACTATAGACTAGACTATAGACTAGACTATAGACTAGACTATAGACTAGACTATAGACTAGACTATAGACTAGACTATAGACTAGACTATAGATTAGACTATAGACTAGACTATAGACTAGACTATAGACTAGACTATAGACTAGACTATAGACTAGACTATAGACTAGACTATAGACTAGACTAGACTATAGACTAGACTATAGACTAGACTATAGACTAGACTAGACTATAGACTAGACTAGACTATAGACTAGACTATAGACTAGACTAGACTATAGACTAGACTAGACTAGACTAGACTATAGACTAGACTAGACTATAGACTAGACTAGACTATAGACTAGACTAGACTATAGACTAGACTAGACTATAGACTAGACTAGACTATAGACTAGACTAGACTATAGACTAGACTAGACTAGACTAGACTAGACTAGACTAGACTAGACTAGACTAGACTAGACTAGACTATAGACTAGACTAGACTATAGACTAGACTAGACTATAGACTAGACTAGACTATAGACTAGACTAGACTAGACTAGACTATAGACTAGACTATAGACTAGACTAGACTATAGACTAGACTAGACTAGACTATAGACTATAGACTATAGACTATAGACTATAGACTATAGACTAGACTAGACTATAGACTAGACTAGACTAGACTAGACTAGACTAGACTAGACTAGACTATAGACTAGACTAGACTATAGACTAGACTAGACTATAGACTAGACTATAGACTAGACTATAGACTAGACTATAGACTAGACTATAGACTAGACTATAGACTAGACTATAGACTAGACTATAGACTAGACTATAGACCAGACTATAGACTAGACTATAGACTAGACTATAGACTAGACTATAGACTAGACTATAGACTAGACTATAGACTAGACTATAGACTAGACTATAGACTAGACTATAGACTAGACTATAGACTAGACTATAGACTAGACTATAGACTAGACTATAGACTAGACTATAGACTAGACTATAGACTAGACTATAGACTAGACTATAGACTAGACTATAGACTAGACTATAGACTAGACTATAGACTAGACAATAGACTAGACTATAGACTAGACAATAGACTAGACTATAGACTAGACTATAGACTAGACTATAGACTAGACAATAGACTAGACTATAGACTAGACTATAGACTAGACTATAGACTAGACTATAGCCTAGACTATAGACTAGACTATAGACTATAGACTAGACTATAGACTAGACTATAGACTAGACAATAGACTAGACTATAGACTAGACAATAGACTAGACTATAGACTAGACTATAGACTAGACTATAGACTAGACTATAGACTAGACTATAGACTAGACTATAGACTAGACTATAGACTAGACTATAGACTAGACTATTGACTAGACTATAGACTAGACTATAGACTAGACTATTGACTAGACTATAGACTAGACTATTGACTAGACTATAGACTAGACTATTGACTAGACTATAGACTAGACTAGACTAGACTAGACTATAGACTAGACTATAGACTAGACTATAGACTAGACTATAGACTAGACTATAGACTAGACTATAGACTAGACTATAGACTAGACTATAGACTAGACTATAGACTAGACTATAGACTAGACAATGACTAGACTATAGACTAGACTATAGACTAGACTATAGACTAGACTATAGACTAGACTATAGACTAGACTATAGACTAGACTATAGACTAGACTATAGACTAGACTATAGACTAGACTATAGACTAGACTATAGACTAGACTATAGACTAGACTATAGACTAGACTATAGACTAGACTATAGACTATAGACTAGACTATAGACTAGACTATAGACTAGACTATAGACTAGACTATAGACTAGACTATAGACTAGACTATAGACTAGACTATAGACTAGACTATAGACTAGACTATAGACTAGACTATAGACTATAGACTAGACTATAGAAGACTATAGACTAGACTATAGACTAGACTATAGACTAGACTAAACTAGACTATAGACTAGACTATAGACTAGACTATAGACTAGACTATAGACTAGACTATAGACTAGACTATAGACTGGACTATAGACTAGACTATAGACTAGACTTACAACTAAACTAAGACTATGGACTAAGCTATAGTTATATTTGTAACTAGAATATAGACTAGACTATAGAATAGAGTCTATTCAATAGACTAGAGAGTATACTATAGAATACACTATAGACTAGACTATAGACAAGACTATAGGGTAGACTATAGACTAGACTGTAGACCACACTGTAGACTAGACTATTAAAAATATTAATCATTTACACTACCAACCTTCATTTCTGGAAATTGTCCTGTATAAGTATTTAATGGTATCAATACTTGATCTGCCAATTTGTGAGCAAAATCTTGCCATAATGATTCTGAAGATTGAGCTTGGGCTTGTAAGGCATCATAACCACTCCATTGAGGTTCATAGATTTCCGCTATGGCATCCATTAATGATTTGGATGCGGTTTGTGCAGCTAAAGAAACAATTTGCAAAATTATACATAAATTTATTAAATAATAAAGAAAACTTTTACCTCTTATACATCTAATATATATTGAATTCTTTTTGTAATCTATTGGCATTTTGTTGTTGTCGATTGAAATTATTTAAATGATCATCAAAAATTCATCTGCAGTCCGATCAACTTTACCCAAATTTTGTAAAATCTGCAAAAAGTTTAATAAAAAAAAACGAGAATAATAAATTAATTTGAATCTTTAGCAAAGAAAGTTTGTTTAAATTTTTATTTAATAAAGCAATAATAATGACATTTTGGCATTCGTTTTTTGGTACAAAATTTGCTTTTATCTCTTTTTTTATTATTATTAGTTTTAATTCTATTTTGTACTATTTTAACAAAAAACACTGGCTTTTTTCTGTTAAGAATTAGAAATGTGTGTAGTTTTCTGTAGTTTCTGCTGTGCTAAATATAAAAACAAATAATAAATTGTTAAATAAATATACATACATATACACAGACATGTATGTATATTTCCGACAGACAGTCATAGAAAATACTAATACAATTTAGTACAGGCTGCAAATAGTTGAATATCAAATTGACTAAAATTGTCTCAGCGATTCTTTTTCGGGAGAAATAGAACAAATTTTGAATGAAAATTGGCAAAAAGACATTATTGTTACTTTTAAAACTTTCATAATTGTTGGTTAATAAACTATTTATAATTAAACTAAAGTGGCCTAAACTCTTAAAGTGAAGTGTGTTTCCCTTGTTAAAATAGAGTTTCTGATAAGATTTAAATCAAAAATTTCCCCCATACATAAATCAACTATAAACTATTTTAGCTTATCTTTAAGGTTAATATTAAACTACTGTTTACCTTACCGGTAAACAACTAGTCACGGCTATTGTAATGTCAATAACCAAGTCTAATCTAGTATATAGTTCAGTCTACAGTCTATAGTTTAGTCTATAGTCTAGTCTATAGTCTAGTCTATAGTCTAGTCTATAGTCTAGTCTATAGTCTAGTCTATAGTCTATAGTCTAGTCTATAGTCCAGTCTATAGTCTAGTCTATAGTCCAGTCTATAGTCAGTCTATAGTCCAGTCTATAGTCTAGTCTATAGTCTAGTCTATAGTCCAGTCTATAGTCTAGTCTATAGTCTAGTCTATAGTCTAGTCTATAGTCTAGTCTATAGTCTAGTCTATAGTCTAGTCTATAGTCTAGTCTATAGTCTAGTCTATAGTCTAGTCTATAGTCTAGTCTATAGTCTAGTCTATAGTCTAGTCTATAGTCTAGTCTATAGTCTAGTCTATAGTCTAGTCTATAGTCTAGTCTATAGTCTAGTCTCTAGTCTAGTCTAGTCTATAGTCTATAGTCTAGTCTAGTCTTAGTCTAGTCTATAGTCTAGTCTTATAGTCTAGTCTATAGTCTAGTCTAGTGTAGTCTATAGTCTAGTCTATAGTCTAGTCTATACTCTAGTCTATAGTCTAGTCTATACTCTAGTCTATAGTCTAGCCTATAGTCTAGTCTATAGATTAGTCTATAGTCTAGTCTATAGTGTAGTCTATAGTCTAGTCTATAGTCTAGTCTATAGTCTAGTCTATAGTCTAGTCTATAGTGTAGTCTATAGTGTAGTCTATAGTCTAGTCTATAGTCTAGTCTATAGTCTAGTCTATAGTCTAGTCTATAGTCTAGTCTATAGTCTAGTCTATAGTCTAGTCTATAGTCTAGTCTATAGTCTAGTCTATAGTCTAGTCTATAGTCTAGTCTATAGTCTAGTCTATAGTCTAGTCTATAGTCTAGTCTATAGTCTAGTCTATAGTCTAGTCTATAGTCTAGTCTATAGTCTAGTCTATAGTCTAGTCTATAGTCTAGTCTATAGTCTAGTCTATAGTCTAGTCTATAGTCTAGTCTATAGTCTAGTCTATAGTCTAGTCTATAGTCTAGTCTATAGTCTAGTCTATAGTCTAGTCTATAGTCTAGTCTATAGTCTAGTCTATAGTCTAGTCTATAGTCTAGTCTATAGTGTCTATAGTGTAGTCTATAGTCTAGTCTATAGTCTAGTCTATAGTCTAGTCTATAGTGTAGTCTATAGTCTAGTCTATAGTCTAGTCTATAGTCTAGTCTATAGTCTAGTCTATAGTCTAGTCTATAGTCTAGTCTATAGTCTAGTCTATAGTACCTAATCTAGTTCAGACTATAATCAAGTGTATAGTTAAGACTGCAATTCAGTCTATAGTTAAGACTGCAATTCAGTATATAGTCAGGATTATAGTCCAATCTAAAGACAAGCTTAGAGTCTAGTTTATATTTCTCTTTTTCTCTGAAAAACATTTGAAAAAAATAAAATTTTGCAAAAAATTTCAATTTGTTGAAAGTAGTAAATTATTTGTAACGTTTATTAATTTATAAAAAAAAACCTCTTACGCATTTCAGCATATATGAACGAATATTAAAGATAAGATTAGAGTATGTATTAATTATCATGATATGATTAGCATATTTGTTTTAAATGAATACGTAAATAAAAGATGTCCACAATGTTGTCTCAAAGTACACAGATATCTAGTAAAGGCTCTTAATAATACTTTTTTTAGCAAAAAAATAAAAAAACTTAATAAGAAATAAGATAAAATGTAAAAAAGAAAGAAATCTTTTAAAAAGCACCACGTGCTGAATGTCATTTTTACATTATTATGAACGGAAATCTATTCATTCTACGCTTATGACGAAGGTGGAAATGTCATTATGAAGAAAAAACACATATGACCTGGTTGTAAAACTAAGAATGAATAAATATATGAGAAAAAAATGATGTAAAAACTAAACTATTACAAGGTTGTTAACGAGTAGATGTATTTGTAAATATAAATGAAATGTGGCTGCTGGTATAGCCACCCACTTTAAGCGGTTATATATTAAACATTTTAAAATCTGTTGTGTAGGAGGTAAAACCCCTCAATCCTTTTGCTGTAAGCTGTTTACATAAAAGGATCTTTTTTATTTTGTCATGTACTAAAGTGGAAAATTAACATAAAAAGGTACAGAGTGCGCCGATAAAAGGTGTGAATATCTAAAATAGATTTTCCTCAATTCTGTAGTCAAGACTATAGCCTAGTCTACAGTGAAGACTATAGTCTAGTCTATAGTCAAAATTATAGACTAGTCAATAGTAAAGATTAAAGTCGAGTTTGGTCTATAGTCAAGACTATAATCTGGTCTATAGTCAAGACTATAATCTGGTCTATAGTCAAGACTATAGTCTGGACTATAGTCAAGACTATAGTCTGGTCTATAGTCAAGACTATAGTCTGGTCTATAGTCTAGACTATAGTCTGGTCTATAGTCAAGACTATAGTCTGGTCTATAGTCAAGACTAAAGTCTGATCTATAGTCAAGACTAAAGTCTGATCTATTATCAAGACTACAGTCTGGTCTATTATCAAGACTATAGTCTGGTCTATAGTCAAGACTATAGTCTAATCTATAGTCAACAATATAGTCTGGTCTATAGTCAACACTATAGTCTGGTCTATAGTCAAGACTATAATCTGGTCTATAGTCAAGACTATAGTCTGGTCTATAGTCTAGACTATAGTCTGGTCTATAGTCTAGACTATAGACTGGTCTATAGTCTAGAGTATAGTCTGGTCTATAGTCCGGTCTATAGTCAAGACTAAAGTCTGATCTATTAGTTTTCAGTAGGCTACACTATAGTCAAGACTATAGTCTGGTCTATAGTCAAGACTATAGTAAGGTCTATAGTCAAGACTATAGTAAGGTCTATAGTCAACACTATAGTCTGGACTATAGTCAAGACATTCTATTGACCAGTCAATAGACAAGACAATAGTTCAGTCTATAGTAAACACTATAGTATGGTCTATAGTCAAGACTATAGTCTGGTCTATAGTCAAGACTATAGTGTAGCCTACTGAAAACTATTGACCAGTCAATATACATATAAGACAATAATAGTTCAGTGTATAGTCAATACTATAGTTAGGACTAATCTGTAGTCAAGACTATATATAGTTCTATCTATGTTCAAAACTATAGTCTATTCTAGGAACTAGGGATTACAATCAGTTCTAATACGATTTCTTTACAAATGTTGACTTTAATGTTATTAATAATTATTTTGCTAAAATAACACATCTTTTTTAAAGCCTTCAATTTCATAGCTATATTTTTTTAAATAAAGGAAAATCATTTACCGTTTCTGATTCATGGAAAATTAAAGAAGAGTAAATTATATTTGTTTTCCATTTCACAAAAGTAAAACAAAAGAATTGAAAAAAGAAAATTAATTTAACTTTGCTGGAATATGACACAAGTACAAATTAAGTTCCGAACCAAAAAGAAAAAAAAAAAAGATGTGGGTGTATTTGGGTCATACAAAAACAACAAACGTCTCCAAATATTCACATACACAGGCACACGCATACTGCCAAAAAAACAGCAAGTGTGTATTCGGTGGAAAAAACACAAATTTTGTAATATTTAATAAATATCTTGTAACCAAAACAAACAGATCTCTTATTGAGTATTATTTTGTATAATAATATTAAAAAGAAACAAGCAAAACAATATAAAAACAGTGTAAGGAAATCAGTGTAAGGCTCAAAGAGCAAAAAAAAAACCTTTTTGACACGACTTTGTTTATTACTCAAAAATATTTTCCTGGATTTTTGGAATATCTTATTGTACCCTAAATAGAAATTTCATTGCCTTCGCTCCCTGCTGCTTATAGCAGCCAATCACTGATGTAAATATTAGAGTATGAATGATAATACTTGATTGTTCTAAATTTAGATGAAAATAAATGATGAAATACACACTTTTGGCTAAAAATGGTGTTAAGACGTATTGTTTAAAAATTATGAATCGAGAACAATTTCTTGTACTTGTTGTCGTATGCAAACCGCGAATGTAAATAAAAATATTTTTTTTTAGAAGTAATACGCATTACCCTGAAATAAAAAACGATTTTTATATTTACAGCTAAAAAAAATTTGACTCATTATATAGACTAACCTAGTCATAGGTTAAAAAGAGATTAGAATATACTGGAAAATACTTTTAATTGTAGACTGAACTATTGTCTTGACTATAAACTCAACTATAGTTTTACCTATAGACTAGACCATAATCTTGACTATATATTCGACTATAATCTTGACTATAAACTAGACTATAGATTTGATTATAGTTTTGACTACAGACTAAAGTATTGTCTTGAGTTTATAGTTAATAGACTGGAGAATTGTATTGACTATATTCTCTCTATAGCCTTAGCTACAGACTACACAATAGTCCTGAATATAGATTATACTATAGTCTTGACTTTGGACTAGACTTGACAGTAGACTAAACAATAGTCTTAACTATAGATTATAGTAAAGTATTGACTAGACTATGGACTAGAATATAGACTAGACTATAGACTAGACTATAGACTAGACTATAGACTAGACTATAGACTAGACTATAGACTAGACTATAGACTAGACTATAGACTATACTATAGACTAGACTATAGACTAGACTATAGACTAGACTATAGACTAGACTATAGACTAGACTATAGACTAGACTATAGACTAGACTATAGACTAGACTATAGACTAGACTATAGACTAGACTATAGACTAGACTATAGACTAGACTATAGACTAGACTATAGACTAGACTATAGACTAGACTATAGACTAGACTATAGACTAGACTATAGACTAGACTATAGACTAGACTATAGACTAGACTATAGACTAGACTATAGACTAGACTATAGACTAGACTATAGACTAGACTATAGACTAGACTATAGACTAGACTATAGACTAGACTATAGACTAGACTAGACTAGACTATAGACTAGACTATAGACTAGACTATAGACTAGACTATAGACTAGACTATAGACTAGACTATAGACTAGACTATAGACTAGACTATAGACTAGACTATAGACTAGACTATAGACTAGACTATAGACTAGACTATGACTAACTTATAGACTAGACTATAGACTAGACTAATAGACTAGACTATAGACTAGACTATAGACTAGACTATAACTAGACTATAGACTAGACTATAGACTAGACTATAGACTAGACTATAGACCTAGACTATAGACTAGACTATAGACTAGACTATAGACTAGACTATAGACTAGACTATAGACTAGACTATAGACTAGACTATAGACTAGACTATAGACTAACTATAGACTAGACTATAGACTAAGACTATAGACTAGACTATAGACTAGACTAATAGACTAGACTATAGACTAGACTATAGACTAGACTATAGACTAGACTATAGACAACTATAGACTACTATAGACTAGACTCATAGACTAGACTATAGACTAGACTATAGACTAGACTATAGACTAGACTATAGACTAGACTATAGACGAGACTATAGCCTAGACTATAGACTAGACTATAGACTACTATAGACTAGACTATAGACTAGACTATAGACTACGACTAGAGACTAGACTAGACTAGACTATCGATAGCTATAGACTAGACTGAACAGACTAGACTAGACTAAGACTAACTTAGACTATAGACTAGACTATAGACTAGACTATAGACTAGACTATAGACTAGACTATAGACTAGACTATAGACTAGACTATAGACTAGACTAAGACTAGACTATAGACTAGACTATAGACTAGACTATAGACTAGACTATAGACTAGACTATAGACTAGACATAGACTAGACTATAGACTAGACTATAGACTAGACTATAGACTAGACTATAGACTAGACTATAGACTAGACTATAGACTAGACTATAGACTAGACTATAGACTAGACTATAGACTAGACTATAGACTAGACTATAGACTAGACTATAGACTAGGACTATAGACTAGACTATAGACTAGACTATAGACTAGACTATAGGACTAGACTATAGACTAGACTATAGACTAGACTATAGACTAGACTATAGAGACTAGACTATAGACTAGACTATAGACTAGACTATAGACTAGACTATAGACTAGACTATAGACTAGACTATAGACTAGACTATAGACTAGACTATAGACTAGACTATAGACTAGACTAGACTATAGACTAGACTATAGACTAGACTATAGACTAGACTATAGACTAGACTATAGACTAGACTATAGACTAGACTATAGACTAGACTAGACTATAGACTAGACTATAGACTAGACTATAGACTAGACTATAGACTAGACTATAGTATCGACTGTAGACTATAGTCTTGAGTATAGACTAGACTATAGACTGTACTATACATAGTCCATGACTATAGACTGGACTATAGTCATTAATATATACTGGACTATTATTATGACTATAATATAATTTCAAAAGAACTTTAACAAAATGTTGTTCAGTGTAATAGAAAAATTACACTTGTATGTTTTTGAACCACAAGTTTTTTTCTCTTGGTTGGCCTGTGTGCATGTATTGTTTTCCAATTTAAATAAATGTAGATTTGTTGGTGTAAGTGTATAAGTTTGAGCCATTGACTCAATGACAGACCCACTGACTGAGTGAGTGAAATAATAATGAAAAATGAATGAAAGACTGACAGGCAGACACACTGACTGACTGACTGGAAGACTATGAGTGCAGAGTTAGTTGTGTTGCCTACATTCATTCATAAAAATTAAAAGACAAAAGAAGAATCATGCCACCAACATCAAAATAAAAAAAAATATATGAGAAAAGATTTTAAGCCGGTAAAACGGAAAACAATATAAAAATATAAAACAGCCAAAGAAGATACGAAAAAATACACACAGATACATATATTTTTTGTAACTACTTGTAGACTCCTATAGATGACTTAAAATGTTAACGACCCACTAAAAAAGTGAAGAAAATAAAAATAAACAAAAAAAAAGTATTGTAATATGAGAAATAGAAGTTTGTTTTATATAAAAAGACAATATGACTTTAATGAAAAAAATAATTTTAACGGGAAAAATTACATTGTTTATATATATTTTGTTTTTAAACAAAAAGTTGGAAATTTACTCCAGTATTTTCTGTTTTTACAAAATTAAAACTTTTTTTACAGTTTTTTAATTCTAGAAATGTTGTTGTTTATATGCATTTGTTGTTAATTTACTTCAAACAAATTATATACATACATATATAAACAATTATTGTTGTTTAAAATAAAAATTACTTCAACTGACCTTGACTGTATACCATTATTTCAGATCATATGAACGAATGTACAAAAAAAAAAAAAAACATGTGTGTAATTTAAACAGTTTTACTTTTCAAATTAAAAAATAAATAACTAAATCCAAAACCAAAAACAAATTCTAAATTATTTCATTTTGCGGTAAGAAGATAAATAAAACCAAAATTCCAATACGTATGTGTGTCGTACTACTTATTTAAACTTGATTATACGCCTTCATTTTACGAGTTTGTTGTTGTTATATCTGAATTTTTGAATTTGACACTCACGCATTCATTGACAGTTTGTTGTTAAGTAGTTTCTATTTTCTAAATAATTTTTTTATTTCTATATTTCACAAGAATATACATTTGGATTTGTGGTAAGATAAATTGTTTTGAGTAGATATAATGGGTAAAAACTAGACAATTGAAGTAATTCCATGTCAATTCAAATCGGTTAAAATGAAGTCATTACTACAGATCAGTATATAGTTAAGACTATAATCTAATATATGGTCAAGACTATCAATACAGTCGAGTCTACATTCAAGATTACAATAACCCAGGCAATAGTCTATAGTGTAGTCCATGGTCTCGTCTGTACTCTAGTCTAGTCTATAGTCTAGTCTATAGTCTAGTCTATAGTTTAGTCTATAGTCTAGTCTATAGTCTAGTCTATAGTCTAGTCTATAGTCTAGTCTATAGTCTAGTCTATAGTCTAGTCTATAGTCTAGTCTATAGTCTAGTCTATAGTCTAGTCTATAGTCTAGTCTATAGTCTAGTCTATAGTCTAGTCTATAGTCTAGTCTATAGTCTAGTCTATGGTCTAGTCTATAGTCTAGTCTATGGTCTAGTCTATAGTCTAGTCTATGGTCTAGTCTATAGTCTAGTCTATAGTCTAGTCTATAGTCTAGTCTATCTAGTCTATAGTCTGGTCTATAGTCTAGTCTATAGTCTAGTCTATAGTCTAGTCTATAGTCTAGTCTATAGTCTAGTCTATAGTCTAGTCTATAGTCTAGTCTATAGTCTGGTCTATAGTCTAGTCTATAGTCTAGTCTATAGTCTAGTCTATAGTCTAGTCTATAGTCTAGTCTATAGTCTAGTCTATAGTCTAGTCTATAGTCTAGTCTATAGTCTAGTCTATAGTCTAGTCTATAGTCTAGTCTATAGTCTAGTCTATAGTCTAGTCTATAGTCTGGTCTATAGTCTAGTCTATAGTCTAGTCTATAGTCTAGTCTATAGTCTAGTCTATAGTCTAGTCTATAGTCTAGTCTATAGTCTAGTCTATAGTCTAGTCTATAGTCTAGTCTATAGTCTAGTCTATAGTCTAGTCTATAGTCTAGTCTATAGTCTAGTCTATAGTCTAGTCTATAGTCTAGTCTATAGTCTAGTCTATAGTCTAGTCTATAGTCTAGTCTATAGTCTGGTCTATAGTCTAGTCTATAGTCTAGTCTATAGTCTAGTCTATAGTCTAGTCTATAGTCTAGTCTATAGTCTAGTCTATAGTCTAGTCTATAGTCTAGTCTATAGTCTAGTCTATAGTCTAGTCTATAGTCTAGTCTATAGTCTAGTCTATAGTCTAGTCTATAGTCTAGTCTATAGTCTAGTCTATAGTCTAGTCTATAGTCTAGTCTATAGTCTAGTCTATAGTCTAGTCTATAGTCTAGTCTATAGTCTAGTCTATAGTCTAGTCTATAGCCTAGTCTATAGTCTAGTCTATAGTCTAGTATATAGTCTAGTCTATAGTCTAGTCTATAGTCTAGTCTATAGTCTAGTCTATAGTCTAGTCTATAGTCTAGTCTATAGTCTAGTCTATAGTCTAGTCTATAGTCTAGTCTATAGTCTAGTCTATAGTCTAGTCTATAGTCTAGTCTATAGTCTAGTCTATAGTCTAGTCTATAGTCTAGTCTATAGTCTAGTCTATAGTCTAGTCTATAGTCTAGTCTATAGTCTAGTCTATAGTCTGGTCTATAGTCTAGTCTATAGTCTAGTCTATAGTCTAGTCTATTGTCTAGTCTATAGTCTAGTCTATAGTCTAGTCTATAGTCTAGTCTATAGTCTAGTCTATAGTCTAGTCTATAGTCTAGTCTATAGTCTAGTCTATAGTCTAGTCTATAGTCTAGTCTATAGTCTAGTCTATAGTCTAGTCTATAGTCTAGTCTATAGTCTAGTCTATAGTCTAGTCTATAGTCTGGTCTATAGTCTAGTATATAGTCTAGTCTATAGTCTAGTCTATAGTCTAGTCTATAGTCTAGTCTATAGTCTAGTCTATAGTCTAGTCTGTAGTCTAGTCTATAGTCTAGTCTTTAGCCTTGCCTAAAGTCAATATTTCACAATTTCAAGAGATTTTTCTTTAAATACAAAAAATTGATCACATAAACAAACTTCAATAAAAAGTCTTAAGATATGTATGTATGTGTGTGTTTCATCTGTAATCGATCATCTATCTATCTATCTAATGATGGATTTTATTTCTAAATATGCCACAATATTTTCTAACCTTTTCATTCATTAATCTTAAAGAGAGAGTTTGAATATAAACATTAGTATTTCTACCAAAAAAAAAAAAAAAAAACAAAAATAAATAAACAAAACCCAATAAATTATAACGTTTTAAATATCAGCACCTTTCCAGCAATATGCAAATTACACGCCTCTAATCAAACCACCAATTATGGACATGCAACTTTATACTTTTTTTTCCTTTAACCTAGTCTAGTCTAGTCTATTGTCTAGTCTATAGTCTAGTCTATATTCTAGTCTATAGTCTAGTCTATAGTCTAGTCTATAGTCTAGTCTATAGTCTAGTCTATAGTCTAGTCTATAGTCTAGTCTATAGTCTAGTCTATAGTCTGGTCTATAGTCTAGTCTATAGTCTAGTCTATAGTCTAGTCTATAGTCTGGTCTATAGTCTAGTATATAGTCTAGTCTATAGTCTAGTCTATAGTCTAGTCTATAGTCTAGTCTATAGTCTAGTCTATAGTCTAGTCTGTAGTCTAGTCTATAGTCTAGTCTTTAGCCTTGCCTAAAGTCAATATTTCACAATTTCAAGAGATTTTTCTTTAAATACAAAAAATTGATCACATAAACAAACTTCAATAAAAAGTCTTAAGATATGTATGTATGTGTGTGTTTCATCTGTAATCGATCATCTATCTATCTATCTAATGATGGATTTTATTTCTAAATATGCCACAATATTTTCTAACCTTTTCATTCATTAATCTTAAAGAGAGAGTTTTAATATAAACATTAGTATTTCTACCAAAAAAAAAAAAAAAAAACAAAAATAAATAAACAAAACCCAATAAATTATAACGTTTTAAATATCAGCACCTTTCCAGCAATATGCAAATTACACGCCTCTAATCAAACCTCCAATTATGGACATGCAACTTTATACTTTTTTTTCCTTTAACATTAGCTCATTCATTCAATCATTTCTCGTCAATGAATTTCCAATTTAATGTGTCTTTTAAATAAAATACAAGTTTAGACAAAACTAAATAAATACCATAAAAGTTGAAAAATGTTAGTAAGAGTTACCACGCAATATCTTTTTTTTTCTACTAGACTTACTAACTAAAACTATAATATTTACATAAATAGACATATAGTTAAGAAAAACACATCATATTTATTTGTCAGCAAAATTATTAATTTAAAAGCGGAGGGGTTATAAACATAAAATAATGCAATTAAAAATTGTTAATTTAATTTAATGTTGTAATATAATTGAGAAAAACATTGGTTTAGTCTAGTCTATAGTCTGGTCTATAGTCTAGTGTATAGTCTAGTCTATAGTCTAGTTTATAGTCTAGTCTATAGTATAGTGTATAGTTTAGTCTATAGCCTAGTTTATAGCCTAGTTTATAGTCTAGTCTATAGTCTAGTCTAGTCTATAATCTAGTCCATAGTCTAGTCTATAGTCTATAGCCTTGCCTAGACTAGTCTATAGTCTAGTATATAGTCTAGTCTGTAGTCTAGTCTTTAGTCTAGTCTATAGTCTAGTCTATAGTCTAGTGCATAATCTAGTCTATAGTCTAGCGTATAGTCTAGTCTATAGTCTAGTCTATAGTCTAGTCTATAGTCTAGTCTATAGTCTAGTCTATAGTCTAGTCTATAGTCTAGTCTATAGTCTAGTCTATAGTCTAGTCTATAGTCTAGTCTATAGTCTAGTCTATAGTCTAGTCTATAGTCTAGTCTATAGTCTAGTCTATAGTCTAGTCTAGTCTATAGTCTAGTCTATAGTCTAGTCTATAGTCTAGTCTATAGTCTAGTCTATAGTCTAGTCTATAGTCTAGTCTAGTCTATAGTCTAGTCTAGTCTATAGTCTAGTCTATAGTCTAGTCTATAGTCTAGTCTATAGTCTAGTCTATAGTCTAGTCTATAGTCTAGTCTATAGTCTAGTCTATAGTCTAGTCTATAGTCTAGTCTATAGTCTAGTCTATAGTCTAGTCTATAGTCTAGTCTATAGTCTAGTCTATAGTCTAGTCTATAGTCTAGTCTATAGTCTAGTCTATAGTCTAGTCTATAGTCTAGTCTATAGTCTAGTCTATAGTCTAGTCTATAGTCTAGTCTATAGTCTAGTCTATAGTCTAGTCTATAGTCTAGTCTATAGTCTAGTCTATAGTCTAGTCTATAGTCTAGTCTATAGTCTAGTCTATAGTCTAGTCTATAGTCTAGTCTATAGTCTAGTCTATAGTCTAGTCTATAGTCTAGTCTATAGTCTAGTCTATAGTCTAGTCTATAGTCTAGTCTATAGTCTAGTCTATAGTCTAGTCTATAGTCTAGTCTATAGTCTAGTCTATAGTATAGTCTATAGTCTAGTCTAGTCTAGTATAGTCTAGTCTATAGTCTAGTCTATAGTCTAGTCTATAGTCTAGTCTATAGTCTAGTCTATAGTCTAGTCTATAGTCTAGTCTAGTCTATAGTCTAGTCTATAGTCTAGTCTATAGTCTAGTCTATAGTCTAGTATATAGTCTAGTATATAGTCTAGTCTATAGTCTAGTCTATAGTCTAGTCTATAGTCTAGTCTATAGTCTAGTCTATAGTCTAGTCTATAGTCTAGTCTATAGTCTAGTCTATAGTCTAGTCTATTGTCTAGTCTATAGTCTAGTCTATAGTCTAGTCTAAGTCTAGTCTATAGTCTAGTCTATAGTCTAGTCTATAGTGTAGTCTATAGTCTTGTCTATAGTCTAGTCTATAGTCTAGTCTATAGTCTAGTCTATAGTCTAGTCTATAGTCTAGTCTATAGTCTAGTCTATAGTCTAGTATAGTCTAGTCTATAGTCTAGTCTATAGTCTAGTCTATAGTCTAGTCTATAGTCTAGTCTATAGTCTAGTCTATAGTCTAGTCTATAGTCTAGTCTATAGTCTAGTCTATAGTCTAGTCTATGTCTAGTCTATAGTCTAGTCTATAGTCTAGTCCTAAGTCTAGTCTATAGTCCTAGTCTAGTCTAGTCTAGTCTATAGTCTAGTCTATAGTCCTAGTCTATCTAGTCTAGTCTATAGTCTACTAGTCTAGATCTAGGCTATAGTCTAGTCCTAGTAGTCTAGTCTTAGTCCTAGTCTAGTCGTATAGTCTAGTCTAGTCTAGAGTCCTAGTCCTAGTCTAGTCTAGTCTAGTCTAGGTCTATGTCTAGTCTAGTCTATAGTACTAGTCTAGTCTAGTCTATAGTCTAGTCTAAGTCTAGGTCTAGTCTATAGTCTAGTCTATCGTATAGTCTGAGTCTAAGTCTAGTCTACTAGTCTAGTCTACTAGTCTAGTCTCTAGTCTAGTATAGTCTAGTCTATAGGCTAGTCGATAGTCTACTCTAGTCTAGTATGTCTAGTCTATAGTCCTAGTCTATAGTCTAGTCTATAGTCTAGTCTATAGTCCTAGGTCATAGTACTAGTCTATAGTCTAGTCTATAGTCTAGTCTATAGTCTAGTCCTATTAGTCTAGTCTTATAGTCTATACTATAGTCTAGTCTATAGTCTAGTCTATAGTCTAGTCTATAGTCTAGTCTATAGTCTAGTCTATAGTCTAGTCTATAGTCTAGTCTATAGTCTAGTCTATAGTCTAGTCAATAGTATAGTCTATAGTCTAGTCTATAGTCTAGTCTATAGTCTGGTCTATAGTCTAGTTTATAGTCTAGTGTATAGTCTAGTCTATAGTCTAGTCTATATTCTACTCTAAAGTCTAGTCTATAGTCTTGTCTACAGTCTAGTCAATAGTCTATATCTAACTAATTAATTGTTTTTTTATAGAAAATTGTCGCTAAATTTTCCTTTTATAGAAAATTGTCGATAAATTTTCTTTTTATAGAAAATTGTCGCTGAATTTACTTTTTATAGAAAATTTACGACCAATTTTCTTTTTATAGAAAATTGTCGATAAATTTTTTCTATAGAGAAAATGGTGATCAATTTCCTTTTTATGGAAAATTGTCGTTTAATTTTCTTTTTATGAAAAATCGCCGATCATTTAGCATTTTATAGAAAACTTCCGATCAATTTAGCTTTTATCTTAAATTGTTGATTAACTTTCTTTTTTATGAAAATGTTTAATTACATCAACCGCCCATCGAACAATTAAACATAATTACCCAATTGTAGGGTAAAACAAAACATAAACATTCAACATTATTAAGTGGGCAGTCAGTCAGCCATGACGTTGACGTTATTATTCCTTTCAGTTATTGTTATTATTTTACAGAATGTATTTGAAAGAAATGTTTTTGTTGTAAAAAATATTTTTTTATTATTTTGCGTCATTAAAAATTAGCAAAAACAAAAAGTAAAAACATGAAAGTTTACATGAGAAACGAATATACATGTACATATGTATGTATATATGTATGTATGTTTAACGGTAGAAAAAAATTGCATTGATGATGAAATTTACTGATATTTACAATAGAAAAATTTGCATATTCTACACCTTAAGTACACGTTTGTGTTCTGTAGTCGAAAAAAAAAAGAATAATTTACATATAAACACGAATTGCTATGAGGTGGTGTAAAGCAATTTTAATTTGAAAGAATTTAGAGCATTTATTAATTGCAACACAGTCCTGCTGATAATAAGAGGTACATTTAGGAAAATTTTAAAGTTTTTTATTAAAAAATTCTGTTTTAAGTAAAAACTATATTCATTAGAATAAAATTTAAATTCGTATTAGACATGTATATCCACTTTTCAAACATCCACTCCTTTAAACCTTGATATTTAGGATTTCTATCTGATAACGAAAATAAAATTTATATTTAAAGTTTAAAACATTCTTAACGGAATCTAATGTATTCATATTATTAATTTTTCTAAACAAAAATATCTAATTTTTTTCTTATAAAACTAGTTTCATTTGTAAATTAAGTAGAAAAAAAAATATTTGTCCCATTCTTGTCATATCAAACGAGAAATGAAAACAGCATGTTTGCTATCATACATGCTCTGTGCCAACATGTTAATGTCATACCAACTTATTTATATGTACTTTTAGCACGTCAACAGTGTGTATGTAGAGAAAATGGACATTTATAATTTAAAATTTTTTTATTAATAGACATAAATTTCGACGAGATTAGACTTTAAGTTAGACTTTAGACAAGATTTTAGGCTAGACATTAGGAATTAGGTAAGACTTTAGACTAGACTTTTGAATAGACTTTGGACTATATATTAGAAGAGACTTTAGACCAGACTTTAGACTAAACTTTAGACTAGACTTTAGACTAAACTTTAGACTAGACAGATAAGACTTTAGACTAGACTTTAGATAAGACATTAGCCATTAGATAAGACTTTAGACTAGATTTTAAACTAGACTTCAGACCAGACTTTAGACTAGACTTCAGACCAGACTTTAGACTAGACTTCAGACCAGACTTTAGACTAGACTATAGACTAGACTTTTGACTAGACTATAGACTAGACTTTAGACTAGACTTTAGACTAGACTTTAGACTAGACTTAAGACTAGACTTTAGTCTAGACTTTATACTAGAATGTAGGCTAAACTTGAGACTAGATTTTAGACTAGACTTTATTCTAGACTCTAGGCTAGACTTTAGACTAGAGATAATATGTGCTAACCTTTACACCACACTTTAGACCAGACTTTATACTAGACTTTGTACTAGACTTTAGACTAGACTTTAGAGTAGATTTTAGACTAGACTTTTGACTATACTTTAGAGTAAATTTTAGACTAGACTTTAGAGTAGACTTTAGACTAGACTTTCTACTAGACGTTAGGCTAAACTTTAGACTAGACTTTATACTAGATTTTAAGCTAGACTTTAAACTAGACTTTAGGCTAGACTAGAATTTAGACTTGACTTTAGAGTAGAATTTAGACTAGACTTTAGACTTGACTTTAGAGTAGACTTTAGACTAGACTTTAGGTAGACTTTAGACTAGACTAGACTTCAGACTGGACTTTAGACTAGACTTTAGATTAGACTTTCGACTAGACTTTAGACGAGAATTTCGACTAGACTTTAGACTGGAATTAAGACAAGACCTTATACTATATTCTAGACTATACTTTCGATTAGATTTAAGACTAGACTTTAGACTAGATTTTAGACTAGACTTTATACTAGACTGTAGACTAGACTGTAGACTAGACTGTAGACTAGACTGTAGACTAGACTTTAGACTAGACTTTAGACTAGACTTTAGACTAGACTTTAGACTAGACTTTAGACTTGAGTTTAGACTTTAGACTAGACTTTAGACTAGACTTTAGACTAGACTTTAGACTAGACTTTAGACTAGACTGTAGACTAGACTTTAGACTAAGCTTTTGAGTAGACTTAAGACTAGACTTTAGGCTAGACTTTAGACTAAACTTTAGACTAGACTTTAGACTAGAATTTAGAATAGACTTTAGACTAGTCTTTAGGCTATACTTTAGATTTAGAGGCTACACATTAGACTAGACTAAAGACTACTCTTTAGATTAGACTAAACTTTAGACCAGATTTTAGGCCACACATAAGACTAGACTTCAAGCTAAACTTTGGACTGCACTTTGAAACTAAAGTTTAGACCAAACTTTAGACTAAATTTAACACTAGACTTTAGACTCTAAATCACCTTTAGACTAAACTTTAGACCACACATAAGACTAGACTTTAAGCTAAACTTTGGACTGAACTTTGAAACTAAACTTTAGACCAAACTTAAGACTAAATTTTACTTTAGACCTTAAATCAACTTTAGATCAATTTTGAACAACTTTCTTTTTATAGATCAATTTTGATCAAATTTTGTATTTTAGAAGATTTATGATCAATTTCCTATTTTTGAAAAACATATGACTATTTTTTGCAGAAAATTTGCAATCAATATTCTTTTTATACTAGAGATAAATTAATTATTTATTTTTGTTCTCAAACTTTTGCCAACCCCTGTTAATAAATAACCACTACTTAAACACACACTCACAAAAAATGCACTCGTTCATAGATACATTTTAGCATTCTTGTTAGGAAATTCCAAGATTTATTTTTCTGTTCGTGTGTTCAGACATATGTAAGTGCTTAATGTTTTTATATTTTTTTTTTTTTTTGCATTCAGATTTTTTTAAAGTTTATTGAAATTTTATAGTTTGCTTTAAACAAAAGTAGAAAAAAAAACAAAAAGATTTATTATTTATAACTTAATAATTGTTTTAAGTCAAGCAATATTAAAAAGAAATACAATTTTTTAACATTTTTATTTATTTTTTTTAGAAGAAAAAAACTAAACTACAAGTTAAGCATGATTTTAAAATTGAAAGCAACTTTACAGCTTTGAAAAGGCATGACGAATAAAAAGTAGTTTACTCTAGTGCCCAGTATAAATATACTTAATAGTTGCAATTTATTTATAGTTAAAAAAAAACTAGTAGTTAGTTGGTTTAACAGGTAGTTAGATATTTTTTATGTTTTAATTATTTTTTTTTTAATTTACTTTTGATTTCATGATCATTTACTTGTCTTAATGATGTAAACCATTTATTTTTATTGAATGTTTTGAAATGATTTTTAAAATCAAATATGTAGTTAATAACAGAGTGCAAAAGAGAGAGAGAGAGAGAGAGAGAGAGAAAGAGAGAGGAATTAATCATCTATTCTTAGAAGAAATTAAGATGAGATCATTTTAAGATAAACTGTGGTTGAACGACTTTGAATCGATTTCGACAATAGATCAGTCTGTAGCCTCGTCTAACTCATTTAAATCGGCTATCGATCGGCATACCGTCTCTACTAAAGATCAGTCTAGATTCTTTACTACGGACCAGTCTCAAGTCGAGATTGTAGATCTGTCTATAGTCGAGAACATAGATCAGTCTGTAGTCTCCACTATAGATCAGTTTATAGACTTGATTATAGATAAATAGATCAGTTTATAGTCGCGGCTATAGAACATTCAATAGTGTCGACTATATATCAGTATATAGCTCAGACTATAGATCACTTAATAGTCTTGACTATAGATTATTCTATAGTCGCAACTTTAGATCAGTCAGTTATTCTCTTCTATAGATCTAACTGTAATCTCGATAATAAATAAGAATATAGAGTCGAATATAGATCAGTTTATAGTTCTGAATATTTTTCAGTCTATAGCCCCGACTATAGATCAGTCTATAGTCTCAACCAGAGATCTTTCTATAGTTTCGACTATAGATCTGTCTGTAGTCTTGACTATAGATCTGTCTATAATCTCGAATATATTGTCTCGACTAGAGATCAGTTAGATTAGTATATGGTGGCGACTACAGATCAGTTTATAGAGCCGGTTATCGATTAGTCTGCAGTCTCGGCTGTAGATCAATCTACTATCTCGACTATAGATCAGCCTATAGCCTCGTCTTTGGACTATTTAATAGTTGAGTATAGTTCACTATATACAGTCTCAATTGAAGAGCATATATCGACTAGAGATCCGTCTATAGTATCGACAATAGATCAGTCTATAGTGTCGACTATATGTAAGTCTATAGTATTGACTATAGATCAATCCATAGTATCGACTATAGAACACTCTTGACTATAGATCAGTCAATAGCCTTGTTTATAGACTACAGTTCAGATCTCGACAATAGATCAGTCGACATTCTCTACTATGGAATAGTCTACAGTCTCAACTATAGATCAGTCTAAAGTCATGACTATAGATCAGTTTATTGTCTTGACTATAAATCAGTTTAAAGTCTTGACTATAAATCAGTCTATAGTCATGACTATAGATCATTAAAGACCATTCAGTCTATAGTCTTGACTATAGATCAGTCTATAGTCTTGACTATAGATCAGTCTATAGTCTTGACTATAGATCAGTCTATAGTCTTGACTATAGATCAGTCTATAGTTTTGACTATAGATCAGTCTATAGTCTTGACTATAGATCAGTCTATAGTCTTGACTATAGATCAGTCTATAGTCTTGACTATAGATCAGTCTATAGTCTTGACTATAGATCAGTCTATAGTCTTGACTATAGATCAGTCTATAGTCTTGACTATAGATCAGTCTATAGTCTTGACTATAGATCAGTCTATAGTCTTGACTATAGATCAGTCTATAGTCTTGACTATAGATCAGTCTATAGTCTTGACTATAGATCAGTCTATAGTCTTGACTATAGATCAGTCTATAGTCTTGACTATAGATCAGTCAATAGTCTTGACTATAGATCAGTCAATAGTCTTGACTATAGATCAGTTTAAAGTCTTGACTATAGATCAGTCTATAGTCCTGACTATTGATCAGTCTATAATCTTGAATATAGATCAGTTTATAGTCTCGAATATTAATCAGTTTACAATCACGACTATAGATCTGTCTATATTCTTGACTAAAGACCATTCGGCAGACTGGAATATAGATCAGTCTATAGTCTACAGTGTTGACAATAGGTCAGTCTATAGTATCGACAATAGACCAGTTTATTGTCTCGACTTTAAATCAGTCTCGACAATAGATCGTGAATGATTTGAGTGATTTTTTATTAGCTAATTAAAATTATGGAAAATATTAAAAAATTCCTATAAATTGAAATTTAAAATTTTAATCTGTGAATTATGTAAATTTTTCTAATTTGACAATAATTTTAGCTGTTCTAACTCCCTCTTTTCTCCTCGATTTTGTCTCAAACTTTGAAATTTTATTAGAGAAGATTAATTTAAAACCTTTTTTCTTTAACACGCGTTAATGATTTAAGAAATCTAGACATTTGCATAAATATTTATTTCCAATAAATTTTAATAAAATTCACTAAATAACCAAAACGATCGTCTAAACGATCAGCAAACGAAAGTGAAATTTTTAATTTAAACGCTTCTTCTTTGAGTTAAAGACAATAGCGCAACGAATTTATCTCCAAGTTTCACTTTTGCCTACCATTTCTCTTTAAAGTCTCCCTCTCTCTCTCTCACGCTCTTTGGCTGTGGCTGTTTGTCAAATTAAATAGTTTAATTTACAAGAAAAATTAGTAACAAAATAAATTATAAATGTTAATTTCAAAATAAATTTCTTTTCATATTTAAAAACACTAACAAAATATATATTTAATTATGCAACAATAACAAAAACAAAGAAATGTCAAAAAACTATAAAGATTTTTTAAAACTGATTTGAGAATTTTAAACATTTTTTAAGATTCATTATCTTTTTTGTAAGCGGGTTTTTTAGTGAAAGGTTTTTTTTTCTAAAAAAACATATTTTAACGTATTTTTTACGTTTTTTTTCATAATTTCATTTCTCTCTTAATGACAATAATTAAGCATTTTTGTTAATTTTGTTGGATTTTTTTATTATTTGACTTGTAATATTGCAAAAGAAAAAGTTTAATTATTACTGCCTCTTGTATTAAATAATGTTGACAATAATTTGTTGCAAATTTACGCATATTTTTATGTTTGCAAAAAAATTAATTTAAAAAAAAAAACTCCAAAATATGCACCTGGTTTACTGTTTAATATATTTAATTGTGAATATATTTTTTAACTTAATATTACAAATATATACACATTTTGTACATGTCTGAATGTTAATTGTTAAATTAAACACGATTTTATTAAATGCAATATACATATTTGCCAGGGCAGTAGTAGTTGTTGTATTCGAAAAAAAAAATATTAATAACATAATATCATAAATAACTATTTACCAGTTATCCAAATAAATTTTGCAATCATATGTTTTGAATTTGTAATGGAATTTGTTTATACCTGTAAAGAAAGAAAGAAAAATGTTATTAATAATTTTATTAAAGAAAATATTATTAATTTTTTTATTTATATTTTTCTATAAAATATTTTATAGTCCCGACTATCCATAAGTTTTCACTCTGTACTATAGATCAGTCTAAAGACTCTAGTATAGATCAGTCTATAGTCGAGACTATAGATCAGTTTACAGTTTCAGCTACAGATCAGTCTATAGTCTCGATCAGTCTGTTGTCTAGACTATACTTTTGACTATAGATAAGTCCATAGATCAGTCCATAATATCGACTTTATATAAGTCTATAGCCTCGACAATAGATCAGTCCATAGTCTCGACTACAGTTTACAGTTTCGGCTACAGATCAGTCTATGGTCTTTAATAGAGATCTGTCTATTTACTATCGATCAGTCTATAGTCTCGACTATAGATTAGTCTATAGCTTCGGCAGTATATCATAATATCGACCATAGATCAGTCTATAGTCTCGGCTGTAGATCATTCTATTGTGTCACCTATTGATCTGTCTCACCTACAGTTAAATCTATAGTTTCACTTATAGATCAGTCTATAAGTCTTATCTATAGAACAGTCTATAGTCTCATCTATAGATCAGTCCAGTCTCACCTATAGATCAGTCTACAGCCTCACCTATAGATCAGTCTATAGTCTCGACTATAGATTAGTCTATAGTTTCGGCTCTATATCATTCTATAGTATCAACCATAGGTCAGTCTATAATCTAGCCTGGTGATCATTCTGTAGTATCGTCTATATGTATAACAGTCTATAATCTCACCTATGGATCAGTCTATAGCTTCACCTACAGTTTAGTCTGTAGTTTCACCTATAGATCAGTCTATAGTCTTACCTATAGATCAGTCTATAGTCTCACCTATAGAACAGTCTATAGTCCCGACTATAGATCAGTCTATAGTCTCGACTACAGATCAGTCTCAGATCGATATATAGTCTCCACTATAGGTCAGTCTGTAGTCTCACCTATAAATCAGTCTGTAGTCTCTATTGTAGATCAGTCTACTGTTTCCACTGTACATCAGTCTATAGATTAGTCTATAGCTTCACCTACAGTTTAGTCTGTAGTTTCACCTATAGATAAGTCTATAGTCTTAGATCAGTCTATCGTCTCACCTATAGATCAGTCTATATTCCCGACTATAATTAGTCTATAGTCACGACTATAGCTCAATCTATAGTCTCGACTATAGATTAGTCTATAGTCTCAACTATAGATTAGTCTATAGTCTCAACTATAGATTAGTGTATAGTCTCGACTATAAATCAGTCTACAATCTCGACTATAGATTAGTGTATAGATCAGTCTGTAGTCTCGACATTAAATCGGTTTATAGCCTCGACTATAGATCAGTCTATAGTCTCTACTATAAGTCAGTCTGTAGTCTCACCTATAAATCAGTCTATAGTCTCTACTGTAGATCAGTCTACTGTCTCATTCTATAGTCTCAGTCTATAGTCTCGACTGTAGATCATTCTATAGTCTCGACTATAGATCTGTCTATAGTCTCGACTGTAGATCATTCTATAGTCTCGACTATAGATCTGTCTATGGTCTCAATCATTTATAATTATATAGTTTCAATTACAGATCAGTCTATAGACTCGACAAAAGATCAGTTTATAGTCTCGACTATAGATCTGTCTTCAGTCGCTACTATATATAGTCACGACATTCATTAGTCAGAAGTATGGACTATAAAATAAGTTTTAGCTTCGGATTTTGACTACTTTATTGCCTTGACTATAAATCAGTGTGTAGTGTCGAGAACAGCTTGATCTACATTCTGTACTTTAGATCAGTCTATAGTCTCGGCTTTAGATCAGTATATAGTCTAGGCTATAGATCATTCTATGGACTCAGCTATGGAAATGTTTATAGCCGTGGCTACTTAATAGTCTTAAAGATCAGTCCATAGAGTTGCCCATAGATCAGTTTATAGTCATGTTTATGTTTGAGTTTAAGTTGTTTATTATTTACCCAAATATTGCAACAGTTATTTAATATTATCTAAAGGTCATTATCAATAAATATCTTCCACTTATTGTCTTTTTCTCCCAAATTCCATATAAAGGAAAAACTCCTTATCTTATCTCAAACCAATATTGTGATTTCATTTAAAAGTTATGTGAAATACACATTCAAATTCTAAACTTTGCTTATTGGATAAATAAACAAATTAACGTAGATAGATAATTTTTGTGAGCGTATAGAAAATATTTAATTGTTAATCTATTATTACTGAGCATGAAAAGATCATGACAACAACAGAAAACCATATTTTTTTTTTTTTTTTGCCAAATCAAATATTATTTCAATTATTTAGTATAGAAAAAAATACATTTATAAAACGTTATTTTATTTGTGCAAATAAATTTTGGAGAACCAACACCAAATCAAATAATGATACAGGGTGTGTTTATATTAAATGTACAATTCAACACGATTTATTAGAATTGAGTAAAGAAATGCATTCTGCTACTTTTTATTTGGTTAATATTTTGTCATTCTCTTCGAATAATATTTCTAATCAAAATTTTGTAGAACCCTCTATAATATTCTATATACCTATAGATAAAATAGAAAACTTCCCGTAATACAATTATTACGTAATTTATATGTACGTACGTATGTATGTTCTTTTAATTACCTAAAAACCCATTGTTATAAAATCCAATAAAAACAATTAGCTGATAATAATTTAAATAGAATATATATATGATGAATGTTAAGGTTTGTAATATTAGTTAAATCTTCATTACTCATTAAACAAAAACAAAAGAGAATGGCGCTAGACCTCAGTCATATATATGAATGTACTAAAATATCAACTAGTTATTCGCTTATCTTTTATGGCCAATGTCTCTTGGCCAAGAACAACAATAACAAACATCAGCAGCAGCAAAATTAAACAATTTTTCTTTTTGGATGATAAGATTGTTTAAACAATTTATTAATAAATTATTTTATTTATGATTTTTTTTTCGAAACTTGTCTGTGTGTGTGGTCATTCTTTCCATTCAAACGATATAAACGTCATTAATATTGGATAATGGCCAAAGAGTATTTTGGTAGTTTTCGATTAGAATTAGATTAGAGTCTATAGTCTTGACTATAGATCAGTCTATAGTCTTGACTATAGATCAGTTTATAGTCGTGACTATAGATCAGTCTATAGTCTTGACTATATATCAGTATAAAGTCTTGACAATAGACCAGTCTATAGTCTTGACTATAGAACAGTCTTGATTATAGATCAGTTTATAGTCTTGACTATAGAACAGTCTATAGTCTTGACTACAGAACAGTCTATAGTCTTGACTATAGAACAGTCTTCATTATAGACCAGTCTATAGTCTTGACTATAGAACAGTCTGGATTATAGATCAGTCTATAGTCTGGACTATAGAACAGTCTATAGTCTGGACTATAGCACAGTCTATAGTCTGGACTATAGAACAGTCTATAGTCTTGACTATAAAACAGTCTATAGTCTTGACTATAGAACAGTCTATAGTCTTGACTATAGAACAGTCTTGATTATAGATCATTCTATAGTCTTGACTATAGAACAGTCTATAGTCTGGACTATAGATCGGTCTATAGTCTGGACTATAGATCAGTCTATAGTCTGGACTATAGAACAGTCTATATTCTTGAATATAGAACAGTCTATAGTCTGGACTACAGCACAGTCTATAGTCAGGACTATAGCACAGTCTATAGTCTGGACTATAGAACAGTCTATAGTCTTGACTATAGAACAGTCTATAGTCTTGACTATAGAACAGTCTATAGTCTTGACAATAGATCAGTTTATAGTCTTGACTATAGAACAGTCTATAGTCTTGACTATGGAACAGTCTATAGTCTTGACAATAGAACAGTCTTGATTATAGATCAGATATAGATTGGCTATAGATTAGTCTACGGTCTGGACTATAGATATGTCTATGGTCTGGACTATAGAACAGTCTACAGTCTTGACTATAGAACAGTCTTGATTATAGATCAGTCTACAGTCTGGACTATAGAACAGTCTATAGTCTTGACTATAGACCAATCTTGATTATAGATCAGTCTATAGTCTTGACTATAGAACAGTCTATAGTCTGGACTATAGAACAGTCTATAGTATAGACTATAGAACAGTCTATAGTTTAGACTATAGAACAGTCTATAGTCTTAACTATAGAGCAGTCTATAGTCTTGACTATAGAGCAGTCTATAGTCTTGACTATAAATCAGTCTATAGTATTGGCTATAAAACAGTCTATAGTTTTGACTACAGATCAGTCTATAGTCTTGACTATAAATCAGTCTATAGTCTTTACTATAGATCAGTCTACTGTCTCGACTATAGATCAGACTATAGTCTGGACTATATCTCAGTCTATAGCCTTGACTATAGGTCAGACTATAGTTTTGATTATAGATCAGACTATAGTCTTGATTATAGATCAATCTATAGTCTTGACTATAAATCAGTCTATAGTGTTGGCTATAAAACAGTCTATAGTTTTGACTATAGATCAGTCTATAGTCTTGACTATAAATCAGTCTATAGTCTTTACTATAGATCAGTCTACAGTCTCGACTAAAGATCAGTCTAAAGTCTTGACTATAGATCAGTCCATAGTCTGGACTATATCTCAGTCTATAGTCTTGACTATAGATCAGTCTATAGTCTGGACTATATCTCAGCCTTGACTATAGATCAGACAATAGTTTTGATTATAGATCAGACTATAGTCTTGATTAAAGATCAATCAATAGTCTTCACTATAAATCAGTCTATAGTATTGGCTATAAAACAGTCTATAGTTTTGACTATAGATCAGTCTATAGTGTTGACTATAGATCAGTCTATAGTCTTGACTATAGATCACTCTATAGTCTTGCTATATAGATCAGTCTATAGTCTTGCCGATAGATCAGTCTATAGTCTTGAATATAGATCATTCTATAGTATTGTCTATAGATCAGTCCTCACACTTACTACAGATCAGTCTAGAGTCTCAACTATAGATCAGTGTAGAGTCATGATTGAGATTTAGTTTCAATTAAGTTTCAAAAAGTTTTCACGAAAACCAAAATTTCGATATTATCATAAGGTTAAAGGTCATCTTATTTGTTTATAAAAATACCTAAATGACATGTAATTATTATGCAACTAAGTAGTTTATTTTTAAATAAAAATCAGTTAAACAAACACAGCCCTCTATAAACTAAACTTGACCGATTTAAAGTCCATAAAATTTAACCTTAAAAAACCCTCTTTAAAAAACGAATAAATATTTTTTTGGTCAAAAACAAACGTTCGTACGTGCTGTATCTTAAAACTATTTGAAATATCTAATCTTTGAAAAATTGGTTCTAAATCTTACGAAATGCTATTGTTGTTAATTTAAGTAAAATAAGTACAGAATTTAACACAAAAACACATATTTTACACTCTCTCTTTTGCTCTGGGCTTCACAATTAATTTACATTTCAATGTTAATTGCCAACAGAGAATGAACAAACGAACAAACTAACATATTGAATTGTTAACCAGAATCGCTTAGCAAATATTTATTTATTATAAATTAACCTGTTTTTATTTAATTTTTTATATATTTTTTTTTTTTTTTTGCTCTTTTATCGTTGATTCTTAACTAAAGATCTTAGAAGTTTCTAGGGGAAGTTGTTTTTGAAACTACGTAACGTTTAAGTAAAGTCTACTTTGGTGAGAGATGAGGTGTGGTGACGGAAGTGATAAATGTGCTAAAATTTAACTCATGACTTGGCCGCAATTTTATAATTTGTTATTTTTTTTCGAAAAAAAGCTAATTTTTTGCAAAAATTTAAATATATTCACGCTATTTATTAAGAAATCAATTTGTATTAAAAGTGTTAAATGTTACAAGTTGGAAAATATTGCAAAAGAAATCTTGTTTTTCTAAAAAATAAGAGGATTATAGCTTTAGTTTCGCAACCGACATTTTTTTATAACATAATTTAGAATAAAATATTACATTTATTAAGAAAACCAGACAATGTTTTTAAATTGATATTCTACACCGATCAGCTGATATAAAATGTGCGTAACTAAAACCCGATTAAAGCATACTGCAAAAAAAAATGATTTCATTTAATTTGTAATCAAAATAAATAAATTCAAAATTGTTTTCAATAAAATTTCAAAATGCACATGTTCACATAAAGATCAGACATGTACAAACAAACCAATGATCAAGCAAGTAAATGTAAAATAAAACCAAACATATTTATATTACACATGATACTTTAAACTGGATACATGCACGCTACAGCTGAACCTCGATAGACGCCTTTTCTACATAAAATCCATGAGGAGGCATCAAAAGAAAACCCCATTCGTCTAGAGTGTATAGGACCTAGTTAAGAGTGAAATCTAATGTTTAGAGTCTAGTAACCTATCTATAGTTTGGTCTATAGTCTAGTCTATAGTCTAGTCTATAGTCTAGTCTATAATCTAGTCTATAGTCTAGTCTATAGTCTAGTCGATAGTCCTAGTCTATAGTCTAGTCTATAGTCTAGTCTATAGTCTAGTCCTATAGTCTAGTCTATAGTCTAGTCTATAGTCTAGTCTATAGTCTAGTCTATAGTCTAGTCTTAAGTCTAGTCCTATAGTCTAGTCCTATAGTCTAGTCTATAGTCTAGTACTTTAGTCTAGTCTATATCTAGTCTAGATCTACTAGTCGAGTCTATAGTCTAGTCTATAGTCTAGTCTATAGTCCTGTCTATAGTCTAGTCTATAGTCTAGTCTATAGTCTAGTCTATATAGTCTAGTCTATAGTCTAGTCTATAGTCTAGTCTATAGTCTAGTCTATAGTCTAGTCTATAGTCTAGTCTATAGTCTAGTCTATAGTCTAGTCTATAGTCTAGTCTATAGTCTAGTCTATAGTCTAGTCTATAGTCTAGTCTATAGTCTAGTCTATAGTCTAGTCTATAGTCTAGTCTATAGTCTAGTCTATAGTCTAGTCTATAGTCTAGTCTATAGTCTAGTCTATAGTCTAGTCTATAGTCTAGTCTATAGTCTAGTCTATAGTCTAGTCTATAGTCTAGTCTATAGTCTAGTCTATAGTTAGTAGTAGTCTAGTCTATAGTCTAGTCTATAGTCTAGTCTATAGTCTAGTCTATAGTCTAGTCTATAGTCTAGTCTATAGTCTAGTCTATAGTCTAGTCTATAGTCTAGTCTATAGTCTAGTCTATAGTCTAGTCTATAGTCTAGTCTATAGTCTCGTCTATAGTCTAGTCTATAGTCTAGTCTATAGTCTAGTCTATAGTCTAGTCTAAGATCTTATCTATAGTCTAGTCTATAGTCTAGTCTATAGTCTAGTCTATAGTCTAGTCTATAGTCTAGTCTATAGTCTAGTCTATAGTCTAGTCTATAGTCTAGTCTATAGTCTAGTCTATAGTCTAGTCTATAGTCTAGTCTATAGTCTAGTCTATAGTCTAGTCTATAGTCTAGTCTATAGTCTAGTCTATAGTCTAGTCTATAGTCTAGTCTATAGTCTAGTCTATAGTCTAATCTATAGTCTAGTCTATAGTCTAGTCTATAGTCTAGTCTATAGTCTAATCTATAGTCTAGTCTATAGTCTAATCTATAGTCTAGTCTATAGTCTAGTCTATAGTCTAGTCTATAGTCTAGTCTATAGTCTAGTCTATAGTCTAGTCTATAGTCTAGTCTATAGTCTAGTCTATAGTCTAGTCTATAGTCTAGTCTATAGTCTAGTCTATAGTCTAGTCTATAGTCTAGTCTATAGTCTAGTCTATAGTCTAGTCTATAGTCTAGTCTATAGTAGTCTATAGTCTAGTCTATAGTCTAGTCTATAGTCTAGTCTATAGTCTAGTCTATAGTCTAGTCTATAGTCTAGTCTATAGTCTAGTCTATAGTCTAGTCTATAGTCTAGTCTATAGTCTAGTCTATAGTCTAGTCTATAGTCTAGTCTATAGTCTAGTCTATAGTCTAGTCTATAGTCTAGTCTATAGTCTAGTCTATAGTCTAGTCTATAGTCTAGTCTATAGTCTAGTCTATAGTCTAGTCTATAGTCTAGTCATAGTCTAGTCTATAGTCTATAGTCTAGTCTATAGTCTAGTCTATAGTCTAGTCTATAGTCTAGTCTATAGTCTAGTCTATAGTCTAGTCTATAGTCTAGTCTATAGTCTAGTCTATAGTCTAGTCTATAGTCTAGTCTATAGTCTAGTCTATAGTCTAGTCTATAGTCTAGTCTATAGTCTAGTCTAGTCTATAGTCTAGTCTAGTCTAGTCTATAGTCTAGTCTAGTCTATAGTCTAGTCTATAGTCTAGTCTAGTCTATAGTCTAGTCCAGTCTATAGTCTAGTCTATAGTCTAGTCTATAGTCTAGTCTATAGTCTAGTCTATAGTCTAGTCTATAGTGTAGTCTATAGTCTAGTCTATAGTCTAGTCTATAGTCTAGTCTATAGTCTAGTCTATAGCCTAGTCTATAGTCTAGTCTATAGTCTAGTCTATAGTCTAGTCTATAGTCTAGTCTATAGTCTAGTCTATAGTCTAGTCTATAGTGTAGTCTATAGTCTAGTCTATAGTCTAGTCTATAGTCTAGTCTATAGTCTAGTCTATAGTCTAGTCTATAGTCTAGTCTATAGTCTAGTCTAAAGTCTAGTCTATAGTCTAGTCTATAGTCTAGTCTATAGTCTAGTCTATAGTCTAGTCTAGTCTATAGTCTAGTCTATAGTCTAGTCTATAGTCTAGTCTATAGTCTAGTCTATAGTCTAGTCTATAGTCTAGTCTATAGTCTAGTCTATAGTCTAGTCTATAGTCTAGTCTATAGTCTAGTCTATAGTCTAGTCTATAGTCTAGTCTATAGTCTAGTCTATAGTCTAGTCTAGTCTATAGTCCAGTCTATAGTCTAGTCTAGTCTATAGTCTAGTCTATAGTCTAGTCTATAGTCTAGTCTATAGTCTAGTCTATAGTCTAGTCTATAGTCTAGTCTATAGTCTACTCTATAGTCTAGTCCATAGTCTATTCTATAGTCTAGTCAATAGTCTAGTCCATAGTCTAGTCTATAGTCTAGTCTATAGTCTAGTCTATAGTCTAGTCTATAGTCTAGTCTATAGTCTAGTCTATAGTCTAGTCTATAGTCTAGTCTATAGTCTAGTCTATAGTCTAGTCTATAGTCTAGTCTATAGTCTAGTCTATAGTCTAGTCTATAGTCTAGTCTATAGTCTAGTCTATAGTCTAGTCTATAGTCTAGTCTATAGTCTAGTCTATAGTCTAGTCTATAGTCTAGTCTATAGTCTAGTCTATAGTCTAGTCTATAGTCTAGTCTATAGTCTAGTCTAGTCTAGACAATTGTCCTAAAACCCGTACAACTTTTCCTTAGTGTAAAAATTGGAAAAGTATAAATAATTTATAAATTTTTTTTGTCCATTTTGTAACAGACAATTGTTTACTGATACCCAGAGTGGTCTAGCGGTGAACTGTTGTACTACGTATGACGACTGTCAATACAACAACATATGGGCCGGCAAAATTATGTTACGCATTGCTAAGCGATTGATGACAGACAACTACTAACTACTACGAGTAAAAATATATAGGGAAATAGCAAAAAAAAAGAAAAAAACAACAACAATCATAATAGAAATTGAAATAAATAAAACTGAAAGTCGTTGAACTGTTTTACAATTAAAAGAGACAACTTTAACATCAATACGAGCAAAAGTCATGAAAACAGCAACAACATTGTTGTAAGTGGACAATAAACATGGCAAACTTTCAATATTTATGTTGTATTTTGTCTGATTTTTTACATCTATTGAATTTATGAAATTTTATTGAAAAAAAAAAAAATAAACAATATTAAACATAAAGTAATTAGGCGCCATGTTTTGATATCGTAAATAATTTAGCAAAAAAATAAAAAAGATAAAACAAACAAATGAAAAATTTAATCAAAACTATTTGAATATTAAATCCATATAATCGATTATTTATTATTCTGGGCATATTGTTTATATTTTTATTGATATTTTTTTGTTATTGTTCTAAAGAGAAAATGTGTATGCAAAATAATTTTGGCAAATGTGTATCAATTTTTTTCTTTGAATTTATTATTACAAAAAATAAAGAATGAATAATATAAAACGCCCCCAAAAAAGTGTTCAATATTTTAGTTTCTTATATATTTTATGTGTTGTTTTTTAGGTTATATAAATAAAATAATACATGTACAAGGTCTCCCAGCATATTTGGCATTATTTTGTACTTGTAGATGTCAAAATTTAAATTGTCACTTTTGGTCAAAGAGTTCGACTTATGATGGAGAAATAATAACAAATATGGACTAACCTATAGATTAGACTATAAACTACGTAACGTATAGACTAGACTATAGATTAGACTATAGACTAGACTATAGACTAGACTATAGACTAGACTATAGACTAGACTATAGACTAGACTATAGACTAGACTATAGACTAGACTATAGACTAGACTATAGACTAGACTATAGACTAGACTATAGACTAGACTATAGACTAGACTATAGACTAGACTATAGACTAGACTATAGACTAACTATAGACTAGACTATAGACTAGACTATACACTAGACTATAGACTAGACTATAGACTAGACTATAGACTAGACTATAGACTAGACTATAGACTAGACTATAGACTAGACTATAGACTAGATAGACTAGACTATAGACTAGACTATAGACTAGACTATAGACTAGACTATAGACTAGACTATAGACTAGACTATAGACTAGAATATAGACTAGACTATAGACTAGACTATAGACTAGACTATAGACTAGACTATAGACTAGACTATAGATTAGACTATAGACTAGACTATAGACTAGACTATAGACTAGACCACAGATTAGACTATAACTAGGCTATAGACTATAGACTAGACTATAGACTAGACTATAGAACTAGACTATAGACTAGACTATAGACTGACTATAGACTAGACGAAGACTAGACTATAGACTAGACTATAGACTAACGATAGACTAGAACGATAGACTAGACTATAGACTAGACTATAGACTAGACTATAGACTAGACTATAGACTAGACTATAGACTAGACTATAGACTAGACTATAGACTAGACTATAGACTAGACTATAGACTAGACTATAGACTAGACTATAGACTAGACTATAGACTAGACTATAGACTAGACTATAGACTAGACTATAGACTAGACTATAGACTAGACCTATAGACCTAGACTATAGACTAGACTATAGACTAGACTATAGACTAGACTATAGATAGACTATAGACTAGACTATAGACTAGACTATAGACTAGACTATAGACTAGACTATAGACTAGACTATAGACTAGACTATAGACTAGACTATAGACTAGACTATAGACTAGACTATAGACTAGACTATAGACTAGACTATAGACTAGACTATAGACTAGACTATAGACTAGACTATAGACTAGACTATAGACTAGACTATAGACTAGACTATAGACTAGACTATAGACTAGACTATAGACTAGACTATAGACTAGACTATAGACTAGACTATAGACTAGACTATAGACTAGACTATAGACTAGACTATAGACTAGACTATAGACTAAACTATAGACTAGACTATAGACTAGACTATAGACTAGACTATAGACTAGACTATAGACTAGACTATAGACTAGACTATAGACTAGACTATAGACTAGACTATAGACTAGACTATAGACTAGACTATAGACTAGACTATAGACTAGACTATAGACTAGACTATAGACTAGACTATAGACTAGACTATAGACTAGACTATAGACTAGACTATAGACTAGACTATAGACTAGACTATAGACTAGACTATAGACTAGACTATAGACTAGACTATAGACTAGACTATAGACTAGACTATAGACTAGACTATAGACTAGACTATAGACTAGACTATAGACTAGACTATAGACTAGACTATAGACTAGACTATAGACTAGACTATAGACCAGACTATAGACTAGACTTTAGATTAGACTTTAGATTAGACTATAGATTAGACTATAGACTAGACTATAAACTAGACTATGGACTAGATTACAGACTAGATATAGACTAGACTACGGACTGGACCATCGATTAGATCACAAACTTGATTAGATACTACACTGAACTGTGGACAAGACAGGGCTATAGACTAGACTGGACTATATACTTATAGTATTAGATTATAAACTCGACTATAGACTATACTATATAATATAATATATATACTATTTTATCAGTTCAAAAACTTTAGAAAATTAATATATAGTTAGATAACTCAGGTTATTAATGGGTTCTCACATACAATTCCCTGATTATCGATTAATTATTCATTATAATTTCAGCTTTAGAAAATAGTTAAAAAATACTCATAATAATGACTCACCAATATTTTCTCATACAAATATTATTTTGAAATTCTAATAAATTTTACGATAATTACCTGCAAATAGAGAGAGAGAAACAACAAAAATTTAGTAAAATATAAATTAATTGTTTATTTATTATTTTTGTTAAATAATAGTTGAAGTGACATTGAAAATATTAATTAGAAAATTTTGAAAAATTTAAATTTTCCACCCCTTTTTACAATCGTAATTGTTACATAAAACTATTTAAATCTATGTTCTGATTTACAGACCCCAAAGAATGAATTAAATATTAAATTGGAATAAGGTTTTATTAAATTTTTCTAATTTGTATGGCAAAACAAAAAAAAGAAAACAGAAAGTAGATGCAATAGTTATTTAGTTGATGATAATCATGATGGTTGTTTGGTGATAATGATGTACTCGTACCGAGTTTTTGAATTTATTTAACACTTGATTGTAATAATTTACAAGTTTACAACGACATCATAACTAGAAACAATATGTTCATATACAAAATACATGTACTAAAATATTTAAATTATAGAGTTGGAAAGAATGAAAAGAAGGTGTTGCATTTCATAGATTAGCTAATATTTAAACATTAGAGTTGTTTGAGTTATTCCAGATCGAGGGCTACATAATAGGCTATATATATAGACACGATTATGGACTAGACTATAGACTAGACTATAGACTAGACTATAGACTCAGACTATAGACTAGACTATGAACGAGACTATAGACTAGACTATAGACTAGACATAGACTAGACTATAGACAGACTAGACTACTAGACTATAGACAGAATATAGACTAGACTATAGACTATGACTAAGACTATAGACTAGACTATAGACTAGACTATAGACTAGACTATAGACTAGACTATAGACTAGACTATAGACTAGACTATAGACTAGACTATAGACTAGACTATAGACTAGACTATGACTAGACTATAGACTAGACTATAGACTAGACTATAGACTAGACTATAGACTAGACTATAGACTAGACTATAGACTAGACTAGACTAGACTATAGACTAGACTATAGACTAGACTATAGACTAGACTATAGACTAGACTATAGACTAGACTATAGACTAGACTATAGACTAGACTATAGACTAGACTATAGACTAGACTATAGACTAGACTATAGACTAGACTATAGACTAGACTATAGACTAGACTATAGACTAGACTATAGACTAGACTATAGACTAGACTATAGACTAGACTATAGACTAGACTATAGACTAGACTATAGACTAGACTATAGACTAGATTATATACTAGACTATAAACTAGACTATAAACTTGACTATAAACTTGACTATAGACTAGACTATAGACTAGGCTATAGACTAGGCTATAGACTAGACTATAAACTAGACTATAAACTAGACTATAAGCTAGACTATAAACTAGACTATAAACTAGACTATAATCTAGACTATAATCTAGACTATAAACTAGACTATAAACTAGACTGTAAACTAGACTATAAACTAGAGTATAAACTAGACTATAATCTAGACTATATACTAGACTATATACTAGACTATAAACTAGACTATAAACTAGACTATAAACAAGACTATATACTAGACTATAAACTAGACTATTAACAAGACTATAAACTAGACTATAGACTAGATTATAGACTAGATTATAGACTAGACTATAGACTATACTATAAACTACTCTATAGACTATACTATAGACTAGACTATAAACTACACTATAGTCTATACTATAGACTAGCTATAGAATAGACTATAGTTTAGTATAGTCTATAAACTAAACTATAAAAGACTATTTATTAGTTATTTTTAAACAGCAGAAGTTTACATACTTTCAAATCCCTACCTGTAACAATTTTCCACTTTTTTTCTCGTAACAGTTTTTACAAAAAAAAAATATTCAAAAAATGAAACAAATATGAAAGAGATGAATCGAGGAGGTAACAATAAATACAGCAAAAAATCACATATTAAGCAATAAAACTGCATACGAATTTACAAGTACGAGTTTAGTTCAAACTAAAGAGGTTACAACGAGTATATCAAGTGGATTTGGATTTGCAAAAAAAAAAAAAAAAAAAAAAAGAATATGTACTAGAAAAAAAAATCAAACCAGTGATTAGATGTTGAATGTTGAACTGAACGTTGTAAGTTGTGTAACACACATGATGTGGATGATGATCATGATGATGGGGGCAATTTTTACAAACAATTTCGGAAATTCACAGGGAAATTGAAAAAGCTTACTCACACACAGCTAAAAAGTAAATATGTACTTCTATTAACAAGACTATATGAGGCAATGATGGAGAATAAAACGATAAAACGTGATGGTGGTTTGTAGAGAAAAAGAGGAAATATAAATAAATGTTTGTTTTGTTTAAAAGTAAAGGTCATACTTTTTAATAAAAAAAAACAGAATAATTAAAAAAATATAAAAAATAGTATTATAAAGTGCCGCCAAGTTATTGATTATCATAACTTGGCCCAAACATGGCAGAGAGAAATGACGTCCAAGCAATTGAGCAATAATATGTAAACAAAGTTTTCTATAGTTTAGGATGAAACAATACCCCAAACCGGAAATTGTTTTTATTTTAAACGAAATATCTAAATTCTTATGTATCTCCCTCTCTTTCTAAAAAAAATTGCATATTAAAACATTATATTCAAAAAGTGTTAACTCTAAAAATTTTAGTTTTCAGGAATATTTTTATCCCAAATTTATACCAGACGTGGATAATGCAATAAGGAAACATTTACCCTCAAAACCTTACTTTAGCCCCAGATTGAGTTAGCTCTTTTTGATTATACAGTGTCGTTATACATCTTTAAAATTTTAACAAATTTCCACAAGTTCATTTTCAATTTTATTGAACAATTCTTAAGCGTTTTCAAAAACAATATTAAATTCAATGAATGAATGAATATTTCTATGCCCAGACTACTATCACACTATAAACGTGCACAGTGGGTGTTACACAAACAACTTTTCAGTGATGAACAATAAAATATATTGAAAAACAAAATTATATTGTTTGTAAATAAATACATTTATTCAGTATGGATGTACTTTCGTTTTAAGAAAAGTGTTTTTTTTCATTTTTCAGGTTTTCTAAATTATTTTGTTTTGCTTCTCTCTCAATTGATGAAAATTGCATGTGTTAATTGAAAATATGCAAATTAGGTTTTTTTTTTTTTGTAGTAGTTTTTTCGTCTTCCATCATCATCATCTTATATTTAGTTAAAAACTATTTTGCGTTGTTTTGTAGATACATTTTATTTTATATCTTTAGTTTAGCTGCCTGTGTATTGGATTTTTGTTAAACTATTTACGATGTAACCAAGCGTTAAATATATTTTCATTTCTCAATTACATTTTTTTTGTTACATGTATCTCTAACATATCTATCTTTGTGCGTAAAAGTATATTTAAGTATTTGCTTATATGTGTGCAATTTTACTCTTAAAATTATTTTTTTAATGCTATTTTTTTCTGTCTATGTTACTAACAAATTAAGTTTTTTTTATTTCTGGGGAACATTTATGTTTCTGAAGGCAAAAATTGGGTCGTTAAGAGTAAAATTTAATTTAAAATGTAAATCAAATTTGAAATAAGAAATTACGAAATTTCAAAATTATAATAAAGGAAAGTTTAAAAAATGAAAGCATATTTTAAACTTTGCAACAATAGTCGGGGCTATAGTGTAGTCTATAATCTAGACTATAGTCTAGTCTATAGTTCAATCTACTGTCCTGACTACAGTCTGGTATATAATCAAAACTGTTGGCTGGTTATAATATAATCTAGTCTATAGTCTAGTCTATAGTCTAGTCTATAGTCTAGTCTATAGTCTAGTCTATAGTCTAGTCTATAGTCTAGTCTATAGTCTAGTCTATAGTCTAGTCTATAGTCTAGTCTATAATAAAGTCTACAGCCTAATCTATAGTCTAGTCTGTAATCGTCTAGTCTAGTCTATAATCTAGTCTATAGTCTAGTCTGTAATCGTCTAGTCTAGTCTATAATCTAGTCTATAGTCTAGTCTATAGTCTAGTCTATAATCTAGTCTATAGTCTAGTCTATAGTCTAGTCTATAGTCTAGTCTATAGTCTAGTCTATAGTCTAGTTTATAGTCTAGTCTATAGTCTAGTCTATAGTCTAGTCTATAGTCTAGTCTATAGTCTAGTCTATAGTCTAGTCTATATGTCTAGTCTATAGTCTAGTCTATAGTCTAGTCTATAGTCTAGTCTAGTCTAGTCTAGTCTATAGTCTAGTCTATAGTCTAGTCTATAGTCTAGTCTATAGTCTAGTCTATAGTCTAGTCTATAGTCTAGTCTATAGTCTAGTCTATAGTCTAGTCTATAGCCTAGTCTATAGTCTAGTCTATAGTCTAGTCTATAGCCTAGTCTATAGTCTAGTCTATAGTCTAGTCTATAGTCTAGTCTATAGTCTAGTCTATAGTCTAGTCTAGTCTAGTCTATAGTCTAGTCTATAGTCTAGTCTATAGTCTAGTCTATAGTCTAGTCTATAGTCTAGTCTATAGTCTAGTCTATAGTCTAGTCTATAGTCTAGTCTATAGTCTAGTCTATAGTCTAGTCTATAGTCTAGTCTATAGTCTAGTCTATAGTCTAGTCTATAGTCTAGTCTATAGTCTAGTCTATAGTCTAGTCTATAGTCTAGTCTATAGTCTAGTCTATAGTCTAGTCTATAGTCTAGTCTATAGTCTAGTCTATAGTCTAGTCTATAGTCTAGTCTATAGTCTAGTCTATAGTCTAGTCTATAGTCTAGTCTATAGTCTAGTCTATAGTCTAGTCTATAGTCTAGTCTATAGTCTAGTCTATAGTCTAGTCTATAGTCTAGTCTATAGTCTAGTCTATAGTCTAGTCTATAGTCTAGTCTATAGTCTAGTCTATAGTCTAGTCTATAGTCTAGTCTATAGTCTAGTCTATAGTCTAGTCTATAGTCTAGTCTATAGTCTAGTCTATAGTCTAGTCTATAGTCTAGTCTATAGTCTAGTCTATAGTCTAGTCTATAGTCTAGTCTATAGTCTAGTCTATAGTCTAGTCTATAGTCTAGTCTATAGTCTAGTCTACAGTCTAGTCTATAGTCTAGTCTATAGTCTAGTCTATAGTCTAGTCTATAGTCTAGTCTATAGTCTAGTCTATAGTCTAGTCTATAGTCTAGTCTATAGTCTAGTCTATAGTCTAGTCTATAGTCTAGTCTATAGTCTAGTCTATAGTCTAGTCTATAGTCTAGTCTATAGTCTAGTCTATAGTCTAGTCTATAGTCTAGTCTATAGTCTAGTCTATAGTCTAGTCTATAGTCTAGTCTATAGTCTAGTCTATAGTCTAGTCTATAGTCTAGTCTATAGTCTAGTCTATAGTCTAGTCTATAGTCTAGTCTATAGTCTAATCTATAGTCTAGTCTATAGTCTAGTCTATAGTCTAGTCTATAGTCTAGTCTATAGTCTAGTCTATAGTCTAGTCTATAGTCTAGTCTATAGTCTAGTCTATAGTCTAGTCTATAGTCTTGTCTATAGTCTAGTCTATAGTCTAGTCTATAGTCTAGTCTATAGTCTAGTCTATAGTCTAGTATATAGTCTAGTCTATAGTCTAGTCTATAGTATAGTCTATAGTCTAGTCTATAGTCTAGTCTATAGTCTAGTCTATAGTCTAGTCTATAGTCTAGTCTATAGTCTAGTCTATAGTCTAGTCTATAGTCTAGTCTATAGTCTAGTCTATAGTCTAGTCTATAGTCTAGTCTATAGTCTAGTCTATAGTCTAGTCTATAGTCTAGTCTATAGTCTAGTCTATAGTCTAGTCTATAGTCTAGTCTATAGTCTAGTCTATAGTCTAGTCTATAGTTCTAGTCTATAGTCTAGTCTATAGTCCTAGTCTAGTCTAGTCTAGTCTATAGTCCTAGTCTATAGTCTAGTCTATAGTCTAGTCTATAGTCCTTGTCTATAGTCTAGTCCTATAGTCTGTTCTATATTCTGATGTAGCACTCTTCAAGGATCAAGAATCTGAAGAAAATTTTCAAAAATTTCTTTCTTAATATAATACGCAGTTATCTTTAATTTAAAATAACACAGACATTTACATATTTAACGCGACAATTATATATGTATTTACATTTCTAGTTTAATCGTGCATTTGCAAGTAAATGACATCTGTAATAGTTTTTGTAACATTTTTACGATTTTCTAACATTATTATACGAATAATAAAACACATCTGAACTCAACCAAGTTTGTTGCAGTTTTTTATTTCTGTTTCTGAAAAGATTTTTTTTGCGATACCGTCATAGAGACGACATCATCATCACTATTATTGGTGTCGTCGTCATCGCCAACAACATTTTTAAATTTGTATCGAATATTTTTAACGCTTGATAAATCATACAATTGTTTTACAATAATTTGATTTGTACTTTTGAATGTTTTTTCGAGTTTTTTGTTTTATCTATTCGTAAAACAATTATTTAGTAGAAGTAGTCGACAAGTAGTAGTGATTGAATGAATTTGAAAAAAAAACTTGGAACGGGTGCATGAAAAACGAAAAAACCAACAAATAAAGTTAACGAACTTTTTCAATTGTTAAATAACAATGAGAAAAGAAGTGTTAGAGTATCATTCAAAAGTATAAAAAGAAATAACTAAATAAACGGCCGTTTAACATTAGGTCAAAGAACTACTTAAGTTCAAACGTATGGAGTTTTCAAAAATAATATAGGCGACCTTGAGAGATGTTGATTATTGCCCCTTCCTAGGATAGCGCAGGTCGTTTCATGTAACCTGACCCCAAAGACCCAGTCACGTAACTAGTTTGGTTAAAACGCTTAAAGGAGAATTGAATGGATTTCTAAGTTGAAATTTTTTTAGTACCGTATAATGAGTTCTAGATGTAAACGAAAAAAAAAATAGACAATAAAAATTATTTCCTCAGAAGCAAAAAATTTGTAATGATTGCAAATGTGTCTGTCTGTCTGCCTCACCTACATTTTTACAAGAATGAAACATTTTACACAAAACAACTTGTTCTGCTTGTAAATTTTTAATAAAACAATTGTTTCTTGTTTTTCTTTGTTGTAAAGAAAAAGATGTGTTTAATCAAACGTTAAAGAAAAATTACTATTGATTTTCATTAGGAAAGTTAAATGATAAAACAATGATTCATAAAGATATAGTAAAACTGATAATATTGAAAAGTATTTACTTGCATCACATAATCATTACATTAACAGACAACTGATGACTGTAGTCTAATCTATAGTCTTGGCTATAGTCTAGTGTAGACTATAAACTAGACTATAGTTAAGACTATTAACTAGACTTTAGGCAAGACTATGGAATAAACCATTGGTAAAACCATTGACTAGTCTGTAGGCGCAATCACAGACTAGACTAAAAGCAAGATTACAGGCTAGACTAAGTCAAGACTTACGACTAGTCTATAGACTACAGTCACGACTACTGACTAACCAAACTAGATTATTGACTGTACTGTATTCAAGACTTTAGACTAAAGTACAGTAGAATAGACTATAGCTAGACTATAGTCAATACTAGGCTATAGTCACGACTATAGACTAGACTATATTTAAGACTTTATACAAGAGTACAGTACACTAGACTATAGCTAGACTATACTATTGTCAATACTATAGTTAGTACTAGACAACACACTTGACTATAGTCAACATTAGACTTGTCTATACAAGACTAAAATCAAGACTAAACTGTAGTCAATAGTATATTATAATCAATACTAGACTATAGACTTGACTGTTGTCAATACTAGGCTATTGACTTGATTATAGCCATTACTAGAGCGTACCATAGACAAGACAATAGTCAAGACTATAGACAAGGCTATAATCAAGACTATTGTCTATAGTATAGTATAGCCAATACTATACCTTAGTCAGTACTAGACTATAGACTTGAATGAAATCAATACAAGACCATATACTTGACTATAATCATGACTACGGACATAACTGTAATCAAAACTTTAGAATATATTCAAAACTATCGACTACAGTATAATTAAAACTATAGTCTAGACTATAGACTTGAGTTTAAGTTTAAGTCAAGACTATAGGCGAAGCTAGACTACATTATAGACTAGAATATAGTCAAGACTATAGATATAATCGACCCGATTGTCATAGACTTGTCTATAGTCTAGTCTATAGACTTGTCTACAGTCTAGTCAATAGATTTGTCTATAGTTTTCTCTTTAGTCTAATTTATAGACCTGTCTATAGTCTAGTCAATAGACTTGTCTATAGTCCTAGTCTATAGACTTGTCTATAGACTTGTCCATAGTCTAGCCTGTAGTCTAGTCCATAGACTTGTCTATAGTCTAGTAGATAGACGTGTCTATAGTTTAGTAAACAGACATGTAGTCTAGTCTATTCTATAGCCTAGTCTATAGTCTAGTCTGTCTACTAGGCTATAGACTTGTCTAGCCTAGTCTATAGTCTAGTCTATAGTCTAGTCTATAGTCTAGTCAAGTCTAGGTCTAGTCTATAGTCTATTCAATAGTCTAGTATATAGTCTAGTCTATAGTCTAGTCTAAAGTCTAGTCTATAGTCTAGTCCAAAGTCTAGTCTATAGTCTATTCAATAGCCTAGTCTATAGTCTAGTCTAGTCTAGTCTAGTCTAGTCTATAGTCTAGTCTATAGTCTAGTCTATAGTCTAGTCTATAGTCTAGTCTATAGTCTAGTCTATAGTCTAGTCTATAGTCTAGTCTATAGTCTAGTCTATAGTCTAGTCTATAGTCTAGTCTATAGTCTAGTCTATAGTCTAGTCTATAGTCTAGTCTATAGTCTAGTCTATAGTCTAGTCTATAGTCTAGTCTATAGTCTAGTCTATAGTCTAGTCTATAGTCTAGTCTATAGTCTAGTCTATAGTCTAGTCTATAGTCTAGTCTATAGTCTAGTCTATAGTCTAGTCTATAGTCTAGTCTATAGTCTAGTCTATAGTCTAGTCTATAGTCTAGTCTATAGTCTAGTCTATAGTCTAGTCTATAGTCTAGTCTATAGTCTAGTCTATAGTCTAGTCTATAGTCTAGTCTATAGTCTAGTCTATAGTCTAGTCTATAGTCTAGTCTATAGTCTAGTCTATAGTCTAGTCTATAGTCTAGTCTATAGTCTAGTCTATAGTCTAGTCTATAGTCTAGTCTATAGTCTAGTCTATAGTCTAGTCTATAGTCTAGTCTATAGTCTAGTCTATAGTCTAGTCTATAGTCTAGTCTATAGTCTAGTCTATAGTCTAGTCTATAGTCTAGTCTATAGTCTAGTCTATAGTCTAGTCTATAGTCTAGTCTATAGTCTAGTCTATAGTCTAGTCTATAGTCTAGTCTATAGTCTAGTCTATAGTATAGTCTAGTATAGTCTAGTCTATAGTCTAGTCTATAGTCTAGTCTATAGTCTAGTCTATAGTCTAGTCTATAGTCTAGTCTATAGTCTAGTCTATAGTCTAGTCTATAGTCTAGTCTATAGTCTAGTCTATAGTCTAGTCTATAGTCTAGTCTATAGTCTAGTCTATAGTCTAGTCTATAGTCTAGTCTATAGTCTAGTCTATAGTCTAGTCTATAGTCTAGTCTATAGTCTAGTCTATAGTCTAGTCTATAGTCTAGTCTATAGTCTAGTCTATAGTCTAGTCTATAGTCTAGTCTATAGTCTAGTCTATAGTCTAGTCTATAGTCTAGTCTATAGTCTAGTCTATAGTCTAGTCTATAGTCTAGTCTATAGTCTAGTCTATAGTCTAGTCTATAGTCTAGTCTATAGTCTAGTCTATAGTCTAGTCTATAGTCTAGTCTATAGTCTAGTCTATAGTCTAGTCTATAGTCTAGTCTATAGTCTAGTCTATAGTTAGTCTTAGTAGTCATAGTCTAGTCTAGTCTAGTCTATAGTCTAGTCTATAGTCTAGTCTATAGTCTAGTCTATAGTCTAGTCTATAGTCTAGTCTATAGTCTAGTCTATAGTCTAGTCTATAGTGTAGTCTATAGTCTAGTCTATAGTCTAGTCTATAGTCTAGTCTATAGTCTAGTCTATAGTCTAGTCTATAGTCTAGTCTATAGTCTAGTCTATAGTCTAGTCTATAGTCTAGTCTATAGTCTAGTCTATAGTCTAGTCTATAGTCTAGTCTATAGTCTAGTCTATAGTCTAGTCTATAGTCTAGTCTATAGTCTAGTCTATAGTGTAGTCTATAGTCTAGTCTATAGTCTAGTCTATAGTCTAGTCTATAGTCTAGTCTATAGTCTAGTCTATAGTCTAGTCTATAGTCTAGTCTATAGTCTAGTCTAGTCTGATAGTCCCTAGTCTATAGTCTAGTCTATAGTCTAGTCTAATAGTCTAGTCTATAGTCCTAGTCTAGTCTAGTCTATTAGTCTAGTCCTATAGTCTAGTCTATAGTCTAGTCTATTAGTCTAGTCTATAGTCTAGTCTATAGTCTAGTCTAACAGTACTAGTTATATTCTAGTCTATAGTCTAGTCTACAGTCTAGTTTATATTCTAGTCTATAGTCTAGTCCATAGTCTATAATCTAGTCTAGTCCAAAGTCTAGTGTATCATCCAAATACACCTAAAGTTCTGACTATATCTAGTCCATAGTCCTGATTGTAGACTTTAGTCCAATTTATAGTAATATTTAAGAAAAATTTCATAATTTCATAATTTCGGAAAAAGTTGAATGATTAATTATATAAACAGATAAACTATTGACGTAATTTGTTAACATATTTATTATTTATTATAAAAAGAAAAATAAAAACATTTTTTTTATTTATTGCATAAGAATAAATTTAAAAATTTTCACACAAAATAGACAAGCAGTCAAGACAATCCAGACAGACGTTTTGTGTTGCTATCTTATTATTAATCAATTTATTTCTTTACACTTTATTATTTACTTTTTTTTCTATAAAATTTATAGCAATAGTGCAAATTATCTTCAATAGTGGTTTTTTTTCTCTATTTAAGACGACGATAATGATAGTTTTTAATTCATATTTTAATTCTTACATAAATAAGTAACAATTGTTCATTCATCTACAAGTTGCTCATAAATTTTAAACGCAGACTTGCATTAAAAAAAAAAAAAAACTATAATAATAGAACAAAAAAATATTTTATAACAACTGATATTTTGTGTAATAAAAATAAAACTGAAATGCACTTGAAAATTATAAAAAAACTATATATTCAGATGCTAAACAATTCATTGTAGCAAGTTATGGAAAAACACAAATCTAAATTGTTTAATGGTTTAAAGAAAATCTGTTATATTTCAATTAAGTTGTTGAAAAGAAGAAATTTTTAGAGAAAATAATCATCACATCTTCATATAGAAAAGAGACACATTTATTATTCATTGTATAAAGAAGTTCATTGACAATTAATAATTTCAAACTTTAATTGAATTATAAAAAAGCAATTATTTATTAGAGTGCGCGTGTGTGTGTGTGCATTGAGAAACCTAGGTCAATATTTTAATTCAATTAAATACAATTCTAATGAATTAATGTTGTCCATTTGATTTTTTCTTCTTTTGCAAATAAATCTTATTTATTTTATTTAAACAATTTGAATATTCATTTCTTTTTCAATAATTGTTTAATGAAAGCAATAAATTAACACACACTTGAAATTGTACTATAACGGAACTGAATTATGTTCAAATTCTCAAATTTCATTAGTCATCGGAGGAATTGATTTGTTTTAAATATATTTTAATGTTTTACAGAAACATTTGATTAAAAACAAATAGTATGAACATCAAAAAGTTTTTTTTTATATAAAAGTGGGTGTGAAAAATGATTACAAGGTCAAATGTTTAATTAATTTTTGAAGTATTTTGGATTCCTAAATAAATGTTCTTAAAGGGTTTTAATTTTAGTTAAAAAGAAAATTGTGTAAATGTTTTTAAGAGCAAATAATGGAGGCAATAAAAAGATTTTCAATGGATAAATTTGAATGTATAACTTCTACTATACCTAATCACGACAATACTAGACTAAGGCCTATAAGACTAGACTAGGACACTACTATAGACTAGACTATAGACTAGAACTATAGACTTGAACTATAGACTAGACTATAGACTTGACTAGACTAGCGATAGACTAGACTATAGACTAGACTATAGACTAGCTATACTAGACTATAGACTAGACTATAGACTAGACTATAGCCTAGACTATAGACTAGACTATAGACTAGACTATAGACTAGACTATAGACTAAGACTATAGTACTAGACTATAGACTAGACTATAGACTAGACTATAGACTAGACTATAGACCTAGACTATAGACTAGACTATAGACTAGACTATAGACTAGACCTATAGACTAACTATAGACTAAGACTATAGACTAGACTATAGACTACTATAGACTAGACTATAGACTAGACTATAGACTAGACTATAGACTAGACTATAGACTAGACTATAGACTAGACTATAGACTAGACTATAGACTAGACTATAGACTAGACTATAGACTAGACTATAGACTAGACTATAGACTAGACTATAGACTAGACTATAGACTAGACTATAGACTAGACTATAACTAGACTATAGACTAGACTATAGACTATAGACTAGATATAGACTAGACTATAGACTAGACTATAGACTAGACTATAGACTAGACTATAGACTAGACTATAGACTAGACTAGACTAGACTAGACTAGACTATAGACTAGACTATAGACTAGACTATAGACTAGACTATAGACTAGACTATAGACTAGACTATAGACTAGACTATAGACTAGACTATAGACTAGACTATAGACTAGACTATAGACTAGACTATAGACTAGACTATAGACTAGACTATAGACTAGACTATAGACTAGACTATAGACCTAGACTATAGACTAGACTATAGACTAGACTATAGACTAGACTATAGACTAGACTATAGACTAGACTATAGACTAGACTATAGACCTAGACTATAGACTAGACTATAGACTAGACTATAGACTAGACTATAGACTAGACTATAGACTAGACATAGACACTATAGACTAGACTATAGACTAGACTATAGACTAGACTATAGACTAGACGATAGACTAGACTATAGACTAGACTATAGACTAGACTATAGACTAGACTATAGACTAGACTATAGACTAACTATAGACTAGACTATAGACTAGACTATAGACTAGACTATAGACGAGACTATAGACTAGACTAGACTATAGCTCGACTATAGACTAGACGATAGACTAGACTAGACTAGACTAGACTATAGACTAGACTATAGACTAGACTATGACTAGACTATAGACTAGACTATAGACTAGACTATAGACTAGACTATAGACTAGACTATAGACTAGACGATAGACTAGACTATAGACTAGACTATAGACTGACTATAGACTAGACTATAGACTAGACTATAGACTAGACTATAGACTAGACTATAGACTGAGAATAGACTAGACTATAGACTAGACTATAGACTAGACTATAGACTAGACTATAGACTAGACTATAGACTAGACTATAGACTAGACTATAGACTAGACTATAGACTAGACTATAGACTAGACTAGACTAGACTAGACTAGACTAGACTATAGACTAGACTATAGACTAGACTATAGACTAGACTATAGACTAGACTATAGACTAGACTATAGACTAGACTATAGACTAGACTATAGACTAGACTATAGACTAGACTATAGACTAGACTATAGACTAGACTATAGACTAGACTATAGACTAGACTATAGACTAGATAGACTAGGCTATAGACTAGACTATAGACTAGACTATAGACTAGACTATAGACTAGACTATAGACTAGACTATAGACTAGATTATAGACTAGACTATAGACTAGACTAGACTAGACTATAGACTAGACTATAGACTAGACTATAGACTAGACTATAGACTAGACTATAGACTAGACTATAGACTAGATTATAGACTAGACTATAGACTAGATTATAGACTATAGACTAGACTATAGACTAGATTATAGACTATAGACTAGACTATAGACTAGACTATAGACTAGACTATAGACTAGACTATAGACTAGACTATAGACTAGACTATAGACTAGACTATAGACTAGACTATAGACTAGACTATAGACTAGACTATAGACTAGACTATAGACTAGACTATAGACTAGACTATAGACTAGACTATAGACTAGACTATAGACTAGACTATAGACTAGAATATAGAATAGACTATAGACTAGACTAGACTATAGACTAGACTATAGACTAGACTATAGACTAGACTATAGACTAGACTATAGACTAGACTATAGACTAGACTATAGACTAGACTATAGACTAGACTATAGACTAGACTATAGACTAGACTATAGACTAGACTATAGACTAGACTATAGACTAGACTAGATTATAGACTAGACTATAGACTAGACTATAGACTAGACTATATACTAGACTAGACTATAGACTAGACTATAGACTAGACTATAGACTAGACTATAGACTAGACTATAGACTAGACTATAGACTAGACTATAGACTAGACTATAGACTAGACTATAGACTAGACTATAGACTAGACTATAGACTAGACTATAGACTAGACTATAGACTAGACTATAGACTAGACTATAGACTAGACTATAGACTAGACTATAGACTAAACTATAGACTAACTAGACTATAGACTAAACTAGACTATAGACTAAACTAGACTATAGACTAAACTATAGACTAAACTAGACTATAGACTAAACTAGACTATAGACTAGATTAGACTAGACTATATACTATAGACTACAGACTAGACTGTAGACTAGAATATAGACTAGAGATTAGACTATAGGCTATACTATAGACTAAACTACGTTCTAGTAAACAGTATAGTTTATAGTTAAGTCTAGCCTATAGTCTAGTTTATAGTCTAGCCTATAGTCTAGTCTATAGTCTATTCTATAGTATAGTCTTTAGTCTATTCTATAGTCTAGTCTATAGTCTATTTTATAGTCTAGTCTACAGTCTATTCTATAGTCTAGTCTACAGTCTATTCTATAGTCTAGTCTATAGCCTATTCTATAGTCTATTTTATAGTCTATTCTATAGTCTATTCTAAAGTCTATTCTATAGTATATTCTATAGTCTATTCTATAGTCTATTCTATAGTCTATTCTATAGTCTAGTCTATAGTCTATTCTATAGTCTAGTCTATAGTCTATTCTATAGTCTAGTCTATAGTCTTGTCTATAGTCTAGTCTAGTCTAGTCTATAGTCTAGTCTATAGTCTAGTCTATAGTCTATAGTCTAGTCTATAGTCTAGTCTATAGTCTAGTCTATAGTCTAGTCTATAGTCTAGTCTATAGTCTAGTCTATAGTCTAGTCTATAGTCTAGTCTATAGTCTAGTCTATAGTCTAGTCTATAGTCTAGTCTATAGTCTAGTCTATAGTCTAGTCTATAGTCTAGTCTATAGTCTAGTCTATAGTCTAGTCTATAGTCTAGTCTATAGTCTTGTCTATAGTCTAGTCTATAGTCTAGTCTATAGTCTAGTCTATAGTCTAGTCTATAGTCTAGTCTATAGTCTAGTCTATAGTTTAGTCTATAGTCTAGTCTATAGTCTTGTCTATAGTCTAGTCTATAGTTTAGTCTTTAGTCTAATCTATAGTCTAGTCTTTTTGAACTCTTTGGTAATTTACAAAAATTCGTTGACCTGTATTTAATTGACATGATAATTTGTTTAGTTTTCTCTTTCAAGCAAATACAATTTACCGATTAATGTTCCGACATAAAAAAGAAAAATGCTATAATAAAAATAAAATTTTAAGTCACATGCATATTAGGCTGGTCCCTAGTGGCTATAAAATATATTTCAAGCAAAACATTTGAATATTATTGAAAATGTATTTTCTTTAGTTCCTTTCCCTCGATAAGGGTACTTATATATTTTTAACGGACCCTCCTTGTAAGTATCATGTTGACCTAATTATGTTTCTGTCTTAACGAAAAATCTTGTTGCCAACAACCTGACAACTAACATGGCTTGCTAAACAACAAAATAATATGACAGTTGCCGAACTAATTCTCAATTAATTAATTAATAAAGTGTTATTTAATTAAGCTTAAGTGTAACGAAAATATATGACGTGCTAATGTGTGGAATTAATTAGTTTTTTTTTTTTTTTGCTTTTGTTAACAGTACTTTAAACATTTAGTAAGTCTACCATAAATCATTTACTATGAAGACTAAAAAACAAAAAGTTAGAACTTTTTGTTTCTCATGCAAAATTTATTCGGTTCTACACCTGCAATTTTTTACTTGTTCCCTTATCGTTTTCTGTTTCTTATTGAAATATTTAATGTTTGAGAAAGTTTTTCTTTAGGTTTATTTTTTCTTTTTTGTGAGAATAATTCGTGTCTAAAGTTTTGCACTTTATTGAGAATTGTGTCACTTGCATTAATTTCAATTATTATTATGCATAAACATGCAAACTGTTATAAGTTTTTGTAAAAAAAAAATCTTAGATATCTTTTACATAATTCATAAGTTTAATAAAAGTTTCTATGACTTCTAAACTTTTGTGCAGAGAAAATTCTCAAAGTCTAAAAAATACTGGGTTTGTAAATGTTGTCACATATGTGGACGTATATATTCTATAACATAGGAAAAATAGTATGTCTAAGTATTTCCTTAGACATACTCCCCCATATTTGAATCCATAAAAACCCTAAAGCAATTTAATATACTTACTATAGAATTAGAAATAATACTTAAACCTAGGAACCTGGATAAAGGAAACACAAAACGGAAACTTTAAAAACTATACACATGTTCAAACACGTCGCATTTGAAATGAAAATTAACAAAAATCGTTACAAAAAAAACGGAAAGAATTTTTGTTAAGATTTCAATGGGAAAAGTAAATACATGGAAATGAAAGTCATAAAATTAAGTTGTTGTAAATTAGTGATGAAAGAAAAGGGTTTTTTAGGGGGAATGAAGACGGCCTTAATTAGATTTTCTTTCGACAAAACAAAATATATGCAAAAAAAAAAAGTTTAAGATTTAAGATAAACACGCAATTTGTAATAGATATACATCAGATATTTTTAAAAACAGGGTCATGAATTTGATATATAATTCAAGATTAGTTTTTTAAAGAAAATTTTCTTTTTATAGCAAATAAAAGATCAATTTTCTTTTTATAGAAAATTTTGTTCTTATAGAAAATTCAAGATCAATTTTGTTCTTATAGAAAATTCAAGATCAATTTTGTTCTTATAGAAAATTCAAGATCAATTTTCTTTCTATAGAATATTGAAGATCAATTTTCTTTTTTTTTAGAAAATTGAAGATCAATTTTCTTTTTATAGCAAATTGAAGATCAATTCTCATTTTATAAAAAATTTTGAACAATTTTCTTTTATAGAATATTGTCGATCAATTTTCTTTTTGTAGAAAATTGAAGATCAATTTTCTTTTCACAGAAAATTGTTGATCAATTTTCATTTTCTAGAAATTTGAAGATCAATTTTCTTTTTGTAGAAAATTAAAGATCAATTTTCTTTTTATAGAAAATTGTAGATCAATTTCATTTTTGTAGACAATTGAAGATCAATTTTCTTTTATAGAAAATTGTAGATCAATTTTCTTTTTGTAGACAATTGAAGATAAATTTTCTTTTTGTAGAAAATTAAAGATCAATTTTCTTTTTGTAGAAAATTAAAGATCAATTTTGTTTTTATGAAAAATTAACGATCAATTTTCTTTTTATAGGAAATTGAAGGTCAATTTTCTTTTTATAGAAAATTGAAGATCAATTTTCTTTTTATAGAAAATTTAAGATAAATTTTCTTTTTATAGAAAATTAACGATCAATTTTCTTTTTATAGAAAATTGTTGATCAATTTTCTTTTTATAGAAAATTGTTGATCAATTTTCTTTTTATAGAAAATTGTTGATCAATTTTCTTTTTATAGAAAATTGTTGGTCAATTTTCTTTTTATAGAAAATTGTTGGTCAATTTTCTTTTTATAGAAAATTGAAAATCAATTTTCTTTTTATAGAAAATTTTCGAAAAATTTTCTTTTTTTTTGAAAATCAATTTTTTTTTTTTGAAAATTGTCGATCAATTTTCTTTTTATAGAAAATTGTTGATCAATTTTGTTTTTATAGATTATTGAAGATCAATTTGTTTTTATAGAAAATTTAAGATCAATTATCTTTTTATAGAAAAATGAAGATCAATTTTCTTTTTATAGAAAATTTCGATCAATTTTCTTTTTATAGAAAATTTTCGATCGATTTCTTTTTGAAAAAAATTAAAGATCAATTTTCTTTTTATAAAAAATTAATGATCAAGTTTCTTTTTATAGAAAATTGAAGATCAAAATTGACGATTATTTTTTCGATCAATTTTCTTTTTATAGAAAATTTTCAATAATTTTTCTTTTTATAGGAAATTTAAGATCAATTTTCTTTTTAAAGAAAATTTAAGATCAATTTTCTTTTTATAGAAAATTGTTGATCATTGATCTTTTTATAAAAAATTGTTGAACCATTCTGTTTTTATAGAAAATTCGATAAAAAAAACTTTCGATCAATTTTCTTTTTATAAAAAATTGTCGATCAATTTTCTTTTTATAGAAGATTGTTGATTAATTCTCCTTTTGATCACTTGTCTTTATAAAGAATTTCCAACCTTAACTAACCTCAACTTTTTTTCAATTGTTTCCCTTTAATAAAAAACAAATCAAAATTTTCCCCTAAAAGTTACAAATCAATTTTACAGATTTTTATAAATTAAATTGCAATTTAACACCCAGTTTTTTTTTATATCTAAATATATACTTATACTACAAGTATTTATATATGAAACAATATGCAAAAGTTTTTATTTCAATTGGAAGTAAAACTACGTTGCAGTAATTAGAAACTTGTTTTATGACGTTATTTTTTTTCATTATTTTATTAACAAAATTATAAATGAAATAAAAAAATACTTAATAAATACTTGTAGAATAAAATAAATTATAAGAAACTGGTGTAAAATGTCTGGAGAACAGAGTCTCTAATTGAAACTGAGTTGCTAACGGCAGAGTTGCCAAGTTACTTGTACGCAAAAAAAAAAAAATTAATTCAAATACAGCAATAACATTACATATAAAAAAGTGTGATGCTGTTTAATTAAAAAATATAACTTTTTTGTTGATCTTTAACCCTTTATTTTTTTGCTTAAACATTTATATTAAAAGTGCTTGTGAGTGAGATGCTAATTAAGGAAATAAATATCTATTATATGGAGAACTAACTTAGATACTTGTGTATTTATAAGTACATGAGATACAAAATATAGTTAATTTGATAAAATTGTTGTAACTAACAGTTAAAGCTATTTATATAAAAAAAGTTGTAAAAATGCATTAGTAAAGTTTAAAAATTGTGTAACCTGTAGCAAGATTTTTTAAATATTTGTTTATAATTAAATGACTCACCAAAATTTAATAAATATTTTATTCATCATTATTATTTTTTTTTTTTTTTTTTTGTAATTTAATGTTTTTTTTTGGAATGTATTTACCTGTAAAGAAAAAAAATAAATTTTAATTATTATAATGTTAAGAATTTAAAATATGTACAATTTGTTAAATTTAATTTTTTGTTTTATTCTTTAACAGAGAAAATTTAAAATTTATTTTCGTTACATTTTCTATTAAAGAAAATTGTCGATTAATTTTCTTTTATAGAAAATTATCAAAAATTTTTACTTTTATTTTTATTGAAAATTGTCGATAAATTTTTTTTATCAAAAATGTCTTTTAATTTTTAAAAATGTCGATCAATTTTCTCTTTATAGGAATATGTCGATAATTTTTCTTTTGTATAGAAAATTTTCTCTAATTTTTTTATAAAAATTGTTGATATAGTTGTTGATATACTCTATATATAGTCATTCTAGTCCTATAGTCTAGTCTATAGTCTAGTCTATAGTCTAGTCTATAGTCTAGTCTATAGTCTAGTCTATAGTCTAGTCTATAGTCTAGTCTATAGTCTAGTCTATAGTCTAGTCTATAGTCTAGTCTATAGTCTAGTCTATAGTCTAGTCTATAGTCTAGTCTATAGTCTAGTCTATAGTCTAGTCTATAGTCTAGTCTATAGTCTAGTCTATAGTCTAGTCTATAGTCTAGTCTAGTCTAGTCTAGTCTATAGTCTAGTCTATAGTCTAGTCTAGTCTAGTCTAGTCTATAGTCTAGTCTATAGTCTAGTCTATAGTCTAGTCTATAGTCTAGTCTATAGTCTAGTCTATAGTCTAGTCTATAGTCTAGTCTAGTCTATAGTCTAGTCTAGTCTATAGTCTAGTCTAGTCTATAGTCTAGTCTAGTCTATAGTCTAGTCTAGTCAGTCTATAGTCTAGTCTATAGTCTAGTCTATAGTCTAGTCTATAGTCTAGTCTATGTCTAGTCTATAGTCTAGTCTATAGTCTAGTCTATAGTCTAGTTAAGTCAGTCTATAGTCTAGTCTATAGTCTAGTCTATAGTCTAGTCCTATAGTCTAGTCTATAGTCTAGTCTATAGTCCTAGTCTATAGTCTAGTCTATAGTCTAGTCTATAGTCTAGTCTATAGTCTAGTCTATAGTCTAGTCTATAGTCTAGTCTATAGTCTAGTCTATAGTCTAGTCTATAGTCTAGTCTATAGTCTAGTCCTATAGTCTAGTCTATAGTCGTCTATAGTCTAGTCTATAGTCTAGTATAGTAGTCTATAGTCTAGTCTATAGTCTAGTCTATAGTCTAGTCTATAGTCTAGTCTATAGTCTAGTCTATAGTCTAGTCTATAGTCTAGTCTATAGTCTAGTCTATAGTCTAGTCTATAGTCTAGTCTATAGTCTAGTCTATAGTCTAGTCTATAGTCTATAGTCTAGTCTATAGTCTAGTCTATAGTCTAGTCTATAGTCTAGTCCTATAGTCTAGTCTATAGTCTAGTCTATAGTCTAGTCTATAGTCTAGTCTATAGTCTAGTCTATAGTCTAGTCTATAGTCTAGTCTATAGTCTAGTCTATAGTCTAGTCTATAGTCTAGTCTATAGTCTAGTCTATAGTCTAGTCTATAGTCTAGTCTATAGTCTAGTCTATAGTCTAGTCTATAGTCTTTTCTGGTTCCCTTTAACTTTAAGACAAATTTATTCAATTCCTTTTGATTTTCAAAGAAAGTTATGCAATTTTTTCTCTTTATTAACTGGAAAAACAAAATCATGGTTAATTTTACAACTCAAAAAACAAAAATCTAAACCCCTGGAGGTCATAACTAGAAAACCAGTTAATTACGTATTTAAAATTTTGTCAAAAGAACACTCAGCTAAATATAACCAGAAAAATAAATAAATTCCTTTTAGCCAAAAGACAAAAATACTTAAGCAAAAAAACATTTTTTTGGCATTTAAATTATAGAAGACAATAGATAGAAGTGCTTTTTGTTGTTTTTTAATTTATTTTATTTGTTTTTTTTTTCTAAATAAAAGTTCAATAATCAACAGGCAAGTTGAGAGTGGTGGCATTACAAAACAACACATTGCCAATGAAATGTCAATCGAATAAAAATAATTTTTTTTTTTTGGTTAAGATTAAAATTAAATAAAAAAAGAAATTAACAAAACATTTGGCAAATAAAGTTTACAAGATAATTACACGTTTCTTATTTTATTTAAACAAATGCGTTATAACAAATGTTTAATATTGTCTTTTGACAAAATATTTAAAAAAAAATCTTCATAAAAATACAAAGTTTTAAAAAATAAACTTTCTTTGAAAAATTTCAAATCAAAAGAGAATAAGAGAGAAAATTCATCTAATTTAGCTGGTAAATAAATATTTTATTTTTATAGGTTTAAAATGAGATAAAATTTTCTTTAAAACAAGAATGAAAAAAGAGTTTTTTTTCCTTGCACTCATCTCGTATGGAACCAATTAAAATGTAGAAGAAAATCATATAAAAAAAAATTGAAAATGGCAAAAATCTATTTTAAGATTGACTGTCGCCATCATCGTCATCACCATCATCATTATTTTCTTAAAGAAAAGAAATAGAAAAACCAACGAATTTTTCATTCTTCTGTTTTCCTACATTTTAGAACAATTTTTCAAAATAAATACCAACAATTTAAACAAAAAGAACTTTTAAAACATTTTGTTGCGTTAACGTACACACTTTTTTAAATTCGAATTTTTGTTGTTTCTTTTGTAGTGACATTTATCATTTGTTTTATATATTTTTGATTCTATTATCTTTGGCTTTTTGTTGTCTCTTTGTGAAAAAATGGCGTTCGGGTTTGCAACAATTTTTAAGTGTTAATTTTTTTTACTAAATGTATAGAAAAATCGGAACAGATGTAATGATATGAGTGATACTCTCTTTTTCGACATTACATCATCATCTGCTACAGTTTGAAATACTACCAACTAGACGATACTATAGAATTGACTAGACTATAGACTAAGACTAGACTATAGACTAGACTAGCGACTAGACTCTAGGACTAGCCTATAGACTCGGACTATAGACCTAGACTATAGACTAGAACTAAAGAGCCCGGACTAAGAATAGACTTAGTGATAGACTTATAGACTAGACTATAGCCTATTGACTTAGGACTATTGACTAGGACTATGTGACTAGACTATAGACTAGACTATGGACTAGACTATAGACCTAGACTATTAGACTACACTAAGACTAGGACTATAGACTAGGACTATAGACTAGACTATAGATGACTAAGACAGATATAGATAGGACTATAGACTAGATAACAGACTAGGACTAGCCTATAGACTAGACTCTTTAAGACTAGATATAGTACTAGACTATAGGACTAGACTATTTTAAACTAGGCCTATAGCTACTCGCCAGACTATAGGACTAGCCTAAGACTAGACTCTAGACTAGACTATTAGGACATAGACTATAGACTAGACTATAGACTAGGATATAGACTAGACTATAGACTAGACTATAGACTCGACTATAGACTAGACTATAGACTATCGATATAGGACTAGACTATAGACTGGACTATAGACTAGATATAGACTAGACTATAGAATGACTATAGACTAGACTATAGACTAGACTATAGACTAGACTATAGACTAGACTATAGACTAGACTATAGACTAGACTATAGACTAGACTATAGACTAGACTATAGACTAGACTAAAGACTAGACTATAGACTAGACTATAGACTAGACTATAGACTAGACTATAGACTAGACTATAGACTAGACTATAGCTAGACTATAGACTAGACTATAGAGTAGACTATAGACTAGACTATAGACTAGACTATAGAGTAGACTATAGACTAGACTATAGACTAGACTATAGACTAGACTATAGACTAGACTATAGACTAGACTATAGACTAGACTATAGACTAGACTATAGACTAGACTATAGACTAGACTATAGACTAGACTATAGACTAGACTATAGACTAGACTATAGACTAGACTATAGACTAGACTATAGACTAGACTATAGACTAGACTATAGACTAGACTATAGACTAGACTATAGACTAGACTATAGACTAGACTATAGACTAGACTATAGACTAGACTATAGACTAGACTATAGACTAGACTATAGACTAGACTATAGACTAGACTATAGACTAGACTATAGACTAGACTATAGACTAGACTATAGACTAGACTATAGACTAGACTATAGACTAGACTATAGACTAGACTATAGACTAGACTATAGACTAGACTATAGACTAGATATAGACTAGACTATAGACTAGACTATAGACTAGACTATAGACTAGACTATAGACTATACTATAGACTAGACTATAGACTAGACTATAGACTAGACTATAGACTAGACTATAGACTAGACTATAGACTAGACTATAGACTAGACTATAGACTAGATTATAGACTAGACTATAGACTAGACTATAGACTAGACTATAGACTAGACTATAGACTAGACTATAGACTAGACTATAGACTAGACTATAGACTAGACTATAGACTAGACTATAGACTAGACTATAGACTAGACTATAGACTAGACTATAGACTAGACTATAGACTAGACTATAGACTAGACTATAGACTAGACTATAGACTAGACTATAGACTAGACTATAGACTAGACTATAGACTAGACTATAGACTGGACTATGGACTACACTATAGACTACACTATAGACTAGACTGTAGACTAGACTAGAATATAGACTAGATTGTAAGCTAGTATGGACTATAGTCTAGACTATAGTCTTGTCTATAGTCTAGACTATAGTCTTGTCTATAGTCTAGACTATAGTCTTGTCTATAGTCTGGACTATAGTCTTGTCTATAGTCTGGACTATAGTCTTGTCTATAGTCTGGACTATAGTCTTGTCTATATCCTGGACTACAGTCTTGCCTATAAGCTTGTCTATTGTGTGGACTATAACCTTATCTATAATCTGGACTATATTTCTTGTCTATAGTCTGGACTATAATCTTATCTATAGTTGAACAATAGTCTTGTCTATAGTCTGGACTATAGTCTGGTTTATAATCTGGACTATTATCTTGTCTATATTTTGGACTACAGTCTCGTCTATAGTCTAGACTATATTTTCGTCAATAGACTGAACTAAATATAGTCTGCACTATAGTCTCATCTATAATTTGCACTATAGTTTCGTGTATAGTCGTGACTATAGTTTTGTCTGTGGTGTCGATTGACTTTTCTAGGGACTACTTATCAAACTTTAGCGCAAGTAAGATTCTTTAGTTGAGCTATTTATGTAACGAACTCTTTCATCGTGAATACATTTTGTTGTATTTGGGCTTTACACAAATTTGCCAAAAACTACTTTATATCTCAAAAATCTTAAATGATAAAAAAATAACGAAATCATATGAACAAAGTTCAAGTCAATCAAAATGTGTAGACAATTTTAATGGCACTTTCTACTTACAAATCAATCATCAACAATTTTGTATGCATAAATTTAAAATTATTTTCACACATTTTATTTAATAAGAGAAAATAAAAAAAAAGAAATCGTTTTTAGAACAAATATCATCGCCCTTAAATGAAACCAGAAAAAAAATTTGTATGTTTCTTCAAATTTTTCAAACAACATTTCATAATTTCCGCACAAAATCATCATTAAGAGAATAAAAAGAAAATCGACAATAAAATGAACAGAAGAAAAAAATGAAACGAAACTTATTTTATTCATGAGCTTCCTAAAAAATATATTCAAAAAATACATACCGAAAGCGAAAAAAAAAAACACTCAAAAATATAAATATTGGTGTTACGACTTGACTATATACAAGAACAAGAATATATCTATGAATTTATTTATATTTTTATAAATCTTTCCCGATGATGTTTTCATGCCATGAGACACATTACTTTTTTTTTTTTGAACAAAGAAAATGTAAAGAAAAATTGTTTTTAGAACACATTTTCGCAATTTTCTACAGATACAGATTTTGTATTTTAATTTACTTATAGAAATTTTCAATATTTTGAAACTCATTTTCTTGAATTTTTTTTTTTAGCCGGTCCAGTCTTTAGCATTTTAGAGAAAAAAAATCAAAAACTAAAATTGTGACATAAAAGTATAAAATATTAAAATATGAATTGCGAATATTTCATGAACTATAAGCAATTTCAAAAAAATTTTATTTGAGTTAATATAATATTTATTATAACTCAAATAAAATTTTTTTGAAATTGCTTATAGTTCATGAAATATTCGCAATTCATATTTTAATATTTTATACTTTTATGTCACAATTTTAGTTTTGATTTTTTTTCTCTAAAATGCTAAAGACTGGACCGGCTAAAAAAAAAAATTCAAGAAAATGAGTTTCAAAATATTGAAAATTTCTATAAGTAAATTAAAATACAAAATCTGTATCTGTAGAAAATTGCGAAAATGTGTTCTAAAAACAATTTTTCTTTACATTTTCTTTGTTCAAAAAAAAAAAAGTAATGTGTCTCATGGCATGAAAACATCATCGGGAAAGATTTATAAAATATAAATAAATTCATATTATTGTTCTGTATATAGTCAAGTCGTAACACCAATATTATATATTTTGAGTGTTTTTTTTTTCGCTTTCGGTATGTATTTTTTGAATATATTTTTAGGAAGCTCATGAATAAAAATAAGTTTCGTTTCATTTTTTTTCTGTTCATTTTATTGTCGATTTTCTTTTTATTCTCTTATAATGATGATTTTGTGCGGAAATTATGAAATGTGTTGAAAAATTTGAGAAAACATACAAATTTTTTTTTCTGGTTTCATTTAAGGGCGATGATATTTGTTCTAAAAACGATTTCTTTTTTTTATTTTCTCTTATTAAATAAAATGTGTGAAAATATAATTTTAAATTTATGCATACAAAATTGTTGATGATTGATTTGTAAGTAGAAAGTGCCATTAAAATTGTCTACACATTTTGATTGACTTGAACTTTGTTCATATGATTTCGTTATTTTTTATCATTTAAGATTTTTGAGATATAAAGTAGTTTTTGGCAAATTTGTGTAAAGCCCAAATACAACAAAATGTATTCACGATGAAAGAGTTCGTTACATAAATAGCTCAACTAAAGAATCTTACTTGCGCTAAAGTTTGATAAGTAGCCCTAGAAAAGTCAATCGACACCACAGACAAAACTATAGTCACGACTATACACGAAACTATAGTGCAAATTATAGATGAGACTATAGTGCAGACTATATTTAGTTCAGTCTATTGACGAAAATATAGTCTAGACTATAGACGAGACTGTAGTCCAAAATATAGACAAGATAATAGTCCAGATTATAAACCAGACTATAGTCCAGACTATAGACAAGACTATTGTTCAACATAGATAAGATTATAGTCCAGACTATAGACAAGAAATATAGTCCAGATATAGATAAGGTTATAGTCCACACAATAGACAAGCTTATAGGCAAGACTGTAGTCCAGGATATAGACAAGACTAGTCCAGACTATAGACAAGACTATAGTCCAGACTATAGACAAGACTATAGTCCAGACTATAGACAAGACTATAGTCTAGA
>NW_023995428.1:0-114730 GCF_015586225.1 Lucilia sericata | reverse complement strand
TGCAATAGCTTCAAAGGGCAAACAACCAATAGAGAGCGAGAGCTGCGAGTTCAGCATGGGCGTGATGTTGATGAGGTTGGCATCTCACCAATGTGTTAGCACCCTAAAGAACTTGGTGGAAAGTATCCCTCCTCCCTGGGACGGCGCTAGGCTGGGACTGGCAAAGAAGAGCGAGCTTCCGGTGCTCCTAAAGTCCACTGTCTACATAAAAGGATGGGGCAGTAAACTGGCTAATGAACGTATACTGGAAATTCTTGGAGGTCAAAATGCTGAGCTGGCCGTGGAAAAATGGGATGTCTTTTACAGGAAAGAAGAACCTGAGGGAACTTTATTTGTAATAGGTATCGACCAGAAATCCATGGCTAGTCTTGCCAAGAATAAAGGTAGGGCTTACTTCGCCTCTAAATCTGTCATATTCAAAATTGGGAAGGTGCCGATTGGAAGGGCTGTTACAACAAGCCTCGAAAAGGACACTAAAAAACCTAAGACCACAGTATCCACTACTGATAACGTTGAGGAGTCAAATCCTAAAATCGAGGAATTTACATTAACTCGCCAGAAGAAAGTTTAGTTGCCCTTTCCAAATTGGGAAGGCGCCGATTGAAAGGGCTGTCAAAACCGGCCCGACAAGGACACTAAAACACCTAGACAGTACCCAAAGCATCATTAGCAAGTACTAGCAATGTTGAGGAGTCAAATCCTAAAAGCGAGGAGGAAATCACTCACCCGCCAGAAGACAGAACAGCAATGCTCTCCAGAATTGGGAATGTGTCTATTAAAAATACTGCTATTCCTATGCCTGATAAGGACACCGCAGTGCCATCAACAGTACTCACTGCATTAATAGCCACTTCAGGCTATCCGGAGGAGTCAAATCCAAAGAGCGAGGAGGTGACCACCAACTCGCTGGAAGACAGTTTAATGGATGACCATGATTGAGGTTATCCAAATAAACCTCCATCGGAGCGAGACAGCTACCAACGCTCTGATGGCTAAAATCAACACAGGTAAAATACATATAGCTTTATCCAGGAACCTTGGACGATTCGCAACAAGGTTTCTGGATTAAATCACGTAAATTTCCAACTTTTCTACGCTGATACAGGATCTCGCCCGAGAACATGTATCTTATGTCACAAGAACTTATGTTTTCTCCTCTCAACAGGATTATCAACATCGGATGCAACGGTGCTGAAGCAAGGTCGAGGCAACATATACCTTGCATCTATTTACCTGCCTTTCGATTCTCCGACCCTACCACCAACGTCGGATCTGATGAAACTGATTGAAGAGGCACAAAGGAAAAATAAGAAAATTGTAATAGGTTGTGATGCCAACTCGCATCATGTAGCTTGGGGTAGTACAAACACCAATCGCAGGGGACAAGCCCTCATGGATTTCTTTAATACTAAAGACTTGATAACATTGAACTTAGGTAATAAAGCTACCTTCGTCAATAGAATCAGAGAAGAAGTATTAGATATAACTATATGTTCAGAAGAGCTTATAAACGAAATTCAGGATTGGAGAGTTTCGGACGAGCACTCCTTTTCTGATCATCGGTACATAAGATTCAAAATACTAAGGCCACCCACCAAAGCCGATAAAGTTTCGGAATAAGTCTAAAACTAATTGGACAATGTTCGGGGCCTTACTAAAGAACCGTTTAGGTCAGGACACTTTTCAATGTCGAAATAAAGAGGATATAGATGCCAAAGTGGAAACGTTCACAAGTGCCCTGGTTGAATCGTTCGAGGACAGCTGCCCTCTGCGAGAGCGGAGATCTGCCCAGGAAAAAACCCTGGGTAACTGGGGAGATCCGGAACCTTGGGAAGACTCTTCGCAAACTATTTAACCGGGCACGGCGTAAAAAGACCGCAGTATACTGGGATGAGTATCGTATAAACTTGGTGAATATAAGAAAATCGTTCGAAGAGCCAAACGAGACTCCTGGAAACTTTTCTGTGAACAGGTAGATAGCGTAAATGAGGTATCGAAGATAAAAAAATTCCTATCCAAAACTCATGTCCAACCGGAATCTATGATCGATGACACGGGCAGGAGGCTTGAGGATATGGAGGAGACAATGAAACTCCTAATGGATTCTCATTTCCCACCCGGTATATCGAATAACATAGATGAACCGATATTGGAAGAAGGGGAGGGTAACACGGAAATAGTTATTACAACTGACATGGTTAAAGGGGCAATCAAGAGCTTTGCTCCCTATAAAGCTGCAGGGCCGGATGGAATTTTCCCGGCACTTTTGCAGATGGAGGCGGGACTGGTTTCCGTACATCTGTCACAGATATTCACTGCATGCTTAAAATTGGCATATACCCCAGTTAAATGGCAGGATGCAAGGGTAATATTTATACCCAAACCAGGGAAACCTAGCTATGCGACACCTAAGTCCTATCGACCGATAAGTCTTACGTCCTTCCTACTTAAAACCTTGGAACGGATAGTCGATAGCATGGTTAAAAGCAGCATACCATACAATGACCTTAAATATAAGCAGCATGCTTATGTAAAGGGACGATCGGTGGAGACCGCTTTAAATGGAGTTGTCCACTACATAAGTGAATCTTTCGATAGCAAACTGTATACACTGGCAGTATGCATTGACATCGAAGGCGCTTTCAATAACGTGCACACTGATACCCTTATTGGATTGTAAGAAAGCTTTAACTGAATACTCTCCCAGAGGTAAGGTTCACATCATATGGGTACCAGGCCACTCGGGAGTAGCCGGCAACGAAAGGGCGAATGTAATAGCTTTAAAGGGAAGGGAGCTCGATGTAGTTAACCTGACAAACGCAAAACCATTCGACGCAACAAAAGCTGAATTAAAAATATGGATGAGAGAATCCCATAAGGCCTCTTGGAATAATGAAACGGTGGGTAGAACCACAAAGATTCTATGGGGTGACCCTGATGAGAGCAAGACGAGAAATCTTCTCAAAATGAGCAAGTCTGAGGTTAGTATGATGGTACGTATTCTCAGTGGACACACAGGATTACGAGCACATCTATACAAAATTGGACGTGCGAATTCAGACGAATGTAGAGCATGTGGAGAGGACAGTGAAACTCTGGAGCACTTTCTTTGCCATTGTCAGGCATTCGTCGAAGTTAGATCCAAGTATCTTGGAAGTGATGTTATTCCAGAAATAACATTCTTAACCAACACCGATTGGAAGATTCTTAGGAATTACGTCCAGGAAACTGAGTTTCTGAACATGGAAAAATAATACATTCAGTGAACAATTTTTTTTTTTTTTTTTTTTTTTTCTTGAATTGGAGCGCACAACAGGCCCGATGGTGGCCTAGGTGTATTTCTTCGGATTTGATGTAGTATACATCCTCCTATCAACCTACCTACCTACCTACCTACCTATCCAATTGGCCGTTTTCTAAAAATACATTATGCAATAAATATATACCAAAACAAATGGCAATTTTAATGCTTTAAAATGGTGCATAAACGAATGTCCTAGCACGAAAACTGCCAAAGTTAATTGCAGCCATATCGGAACCTCAGATTACCGCGTTTATTAAACATAGAACAATAATTCTACCGATCTATCAAATTCACCAATTAGTAAAAAACACACATTATGCTGCAAATTATATACCATATTAAAGTGCAATCATAATGCTTTAAAATGAAGCATAAATGACTGTCATAGCATGAAAACTGTCAATGTTATTTGCAACCATATCGGAACCTCAAATTACCGCCTTTTTAAAGCTGTGAAAATAATTCTACCGATCTATCTAATTGGCAATTTTCTAAAAATATATTATGCAGTAAATTATATACCAAAACAAATGGCAACTATAATGCAATAAAAAGATATATAAACGACTGTTATAATATGAAAACTGTAAAAGTTATTTGCAACCATATCGGAGCCTTGAATTACCGCATTTTTAAACCTGTACCAATAAATATACCGATCTATCCAACTTTTGTAAAAATTCATTATGCCACAAATTATACACCAAAATAAAGTGCAACTGTAATGCTTTAAAATGATGCATAAACTATTGCCCTAGCATGAAAACTGTCCAAGTTATTTGCAACCATATCGGAACCTCAAATTACCGCGTTTTTAAACATAGAACAATAATTCTACCGATCCATCAAATTGACCATTTTTTAGACGAACACATTATGCCACAAATGATATACCAAATTAAAGTGCAAACATAATGCTCTAAACTGATGCATAAATGACTGTCTTAGCATGAAAACTGTCAAAGTTATTCACAACCATATCGGAACCTCAAATTACCGCCTTTTTAAACCTGGGAAAATAATTCTACCGATCTATCCAATTGGCCATTTTCTTAAAATACATTATGCAATAAATTATATACCAAAACAAATGGCAATTTTAATGCTTTAAAATGGTGCATAAACGACTGTCCTAGCACGAAAACTGCCAAAGTTAATTGCAACCATATCGGAACCTCAGATTACTGCGTTTATTAAACATAGAACAATAATTCTACCGATCTATCAAATTGACCAATTTGTAAAAATACACATTATGCTACAAATAATATACCATATTAAAGTGCAATCATAATGCTTTAAAATGATGCATAAATGACTGTCATAGCGTGAAAACTGTCAATGTTATTTGCAGCCATATCGGAACCTCAAACTACCGCGTTTTTAAAGCTGTGAAAATAATTCTACCGATCTATCCAATTGGCCATTTTCTAAAAATACATTATGCAATAAATTATATACCAAAACAAATGGCAATTTTAATGCTTTAAAATGGTGCATAAACGACTGTCCTAGCACGAAAACTGCCAAAGTTAATTGCAACCATATCGGAACCTCAGATTACTGCGTTTATTAAACATAGAACAATAATTCTACCGATCTATCAAATTGACCAATTTGTAAAAATACACATTATGCCACAAATTATACACCAAAATAAAGTGCAACTGTAATGCTTCAAAATGATGCGTAAACTAATGCCCTAGCATGAAAACTGTCAAAGTTATTTGCAACCATATCGGAACCTCAAATTACCGCGTTTTAAACATAGAACAATAATTCTACCGATCCATCAAATTGACCATTTTTTAGACGAACACATTATGCCACAAATGATATACCAAATTAAAGTGCAATCATAATGCTCTAAACTGATGCATAAATGACTGTCATAGCATGAAAACTGTCAAAGTAATTCACAACCATATCGGAACCTCAAATTACCGCCTATTTAAACCTGGGAAAATAATTCTATCGATCTATCCAATTGGCCATCTTCTAAAAATACATTATGCAATAAATTATATACCAAAACAAATGGCAATTTTAATGCTTTAAAATGGTGCATAAACGACTGTCCTAGCACGAAAACTGCCAAAGTTAATTGCAACCATATCGGAACCTCAGATTACTGCTTTTATTAAACATAGAACAATAATTCTACCGATCTATCAAATTGACCAATTTGTAAAAACACACATTATGCTACAAATTATATACCATATTAAAGTGCAATCATAATGCTTTAAAATGATGCATAAATGACTGTCATAGCATGAAAACTGTCAATGTTATTTGCAACCATATCGGAACCTCAAATTACCGCCTTTTTAAAGCTGTGAAAATAATTCTACCGATCTATCCAATTGGCAATTTTCTAAAAATATATTATGCAATAAATTATATACCAAAACAAATGGCAACTATAATGCAATAAAAAGATATATAAACGACTGTTATAACATGAAAACTATAAAAGTTATTTGCAACCATATCGGAGCCTTGAATTACCGCATTTTTAAACCTGTACCAATAAATATACCGATCTATCCAACTTTTGTAAAAATTCATTATGCCACAAATTATACACCAAAATAAAGTGCAACTGTAATGCTTTAAAATGATGCATAAACTATTGCCCTAGCATGAAAACTGTCAAAGTTATTCACAACCATATCGGAACCTCAAATTACAGCGTTTTTAAACCTGGGAAATAATTCTACCGATTTATCCATATCTATAATGCAATATCCAATTGGCCGTTTTCTAAAAATACATTATGCAATAAATTATATACCAAAACAAATGGCAATTTTAATGCTTTAAAATGGTGCATAAACGACAGTCCTAGCACGAAAACTGCCAAAGTTAATTGCAACCATATCGGAACCTCAGATTACTGCGTTTACTAAACATAGAACAGTAATTCTACCGATCTATCAAATTGACCAATTTGTAAAAATACACATTATGCTACAAATGATATACCATATTAAAGTGCAATCATAATGCTTTAAAATGATGCATAAATGACTGTCATAGCGTGAAAACTGTCAATGTTATTTGCAGCAATATCGAAACCTCAAACTACCGCGTTTTTAAAGCTGTGAAAATAATTCTACCGATCTATTCAATTGGCCATTTTCCAAAAATATATTATGGAATAAATTATATACTAAAGCAAATGGCAACTATAATGCAATAAAAAGATATATAAACGACTGTTATAACATGAAAACTATAAAAGTTATTTGCAACCATATCGGAGCCTTAAATTACCGCATTTTTGAACCTGTACCAATAAATATACCGATCTATCCAATTTTTGTAAAAATTCATTATGCCACAAATTATACACCAAAATAAAGTGCAACTGTAATGCTTTAAAATGATGCGTAAACTAATGCCCTAGCATGAAAACTGTCAAAGTTATTTGCAACCATATCGGAATATCAAATTACCGCGTTTTTAAACATAGAACAATAATTTTACCGATCCATCAAATTGACCATTTTTTAGACGAACACATTATGCCACAAATGATATACCAAATTAAAGTGCAATCATAATGCTCTAAACTGATGCATAAATGACTGTCATAGCATGAAAACTGTCAAAGTAATTCACAACCTTATCGGAACCTCAAATTACATCCTTTTTAAACCTGGGAAAATAATTCTATCGATCTATCCAATTGGCCATCTTCTAAAAATACATTATGCAATAAATTATATACCAAAACAAATGGCAACTAAAATGCAATAAAAAGATGTATAAACGACTGTTATAACATGAAAACTATAAAAGTTATTTGCAACCATATCGGGGCCTTAAATTACCGCATTTTTAAACCTGTACCAATAAATATACCGATCTATCCAATTTTTGTAAAAATTCATTATGCCACAAATTATACACAAAAACAAAGTGCAACTGTAATGCCTTAAAATGATGCATAAATGACTGTCATAGCATGAAAACTGTTAAAGTTATTCACAACCATATCGGAACCTCAAATTACCGCGTTTTTAAACCTGGGAAAATAATTCTACCGATTTATCTAATTGGCCGTTTTCTAAAAATACATTATGCAATAAATTATATACCAAAACAAATGGCAATTTTAATGCTTTAAAATAGTGCATAAAAGACTGTCCTAGCGCGAAAACTGCCAAAGTTAATTGCGACCATATCGGAACCTCAGATTACTGCTTTTATTAAACATAGAACAATTTATCTACCGATCTATCAAATTGACCAATTTGTAAAAACACACATTATGCTACAAATGATATACCATATTATGCTACAAATGATATACCATATTAAAATGATGCATAATGACTGTCATAGCATGAAAACTGTCAATGTTATTTGCAACCATATCGGAACTTCAAATTACAGCATTTTTAAACATAGAACAATAATTCTACCGATCTATCAAATTGACCATTTTTTAGATGAACACATTATGCCACAAATGATATATCAAATTAAAGTGCAATCATAATGCTTTAAAATGATGCATAAATGACTGTCATAGCATGAAAACTGTCAAAGTTATTCACAACCATATCGGAACCTCAAATTACCGCCTTTTTAAACCTGGGAAAATAATTCTACCGATCTATCCAATTGGCCATTTTCTAAAAATACATTATGCAATAAATTATATACCAAAACAAATGGCAATTTTAATGCTTTAAAATGGTGCATAAACGACTGTCCTAGCGCGAAAAACTGCCAAAGTTAATTGCAACCATATCGGAACCTCAAATTACAGCGTTTTTAAACATAGAACAATAATTCTACCGATCTATCAAATTGACCATTTTTAGATGAACACATTATGCCACAAATGATATATCAAATTAAAGTGCAATCATAATGCTTCAAAATGATGCATACATGACTGTCATAGCATGAAAACTGTCAAAGTTATTCACAACCATATCGGAACCTCAAATTACCGCCTTTTTAAACCTGGGAAAATAATTCTACCGATCTATCCAATTGGCCATTTTCCAAAAATATATTATGGAATAAATTATATACCAAAGCAAATGGCAACTATAATGCAGTAAAAAGATATATAAACGACTGTTATAACATGAAAACTATAAAAGTTATTTGCAACCATATCGGAGCCTTACATTACCGCATTTTTGAACCTGTACCAATAAATATACCGATCTATCCAATTTTTGTAAAAATTCATTATGCCACAAATTATACACCAAAATAAAGTGCAACTGTAATGCTTTAAAATGATGCGTAAACTAATGCCCTAGCATGAAAACTGTCAAAGTTATTTGCAACCATATCGGAACCTCAAATTACCGCGTTTTTAAACATAGAACAATAATTCTACCGATCCATCAAATTGACCGTTTTTTAGACCATTATGCCACAAATGATATACCAAATTAAAGTGCAATCATAATGCTCTAAACTGATCAAACTGTCAAAGTTATTCACAACCATATCGGAATCTCAAATTACCGCGTTTTTAAACCTGGGAAAATAATTCTACTGATTTATCCAATTGGCCGTTTTCTAAAAATACATTATGCAATAAATTATATACCAAAACAAATGGCAATTTTAATGCTTTAAAATGGTGTATAAACGACTGTCCTAGCACGAAAACTGCCAAAGCTAATTGCAGCCATATCGGAACCTCAGATTACCGCGTTTATTAAACATAGAACAATAATTCTAACCGATCTATCAAATTCACCAATTAGTAAAAATACACATTATGCTACAAATGATATACCATATTAAAGTGCAATCATAATGCTTTAAAATGATGCGTAAATGACTTCATAGCGTGAAAACTGTCAATGTTATTTGCAGCCATATCGGAACCTCAAATTGACCATTTTTTAGACGAACACATTATGCCACAAATGATATACCAAATTAAAGTGCAATCATAAATCTTTAAAATGATGCATAAATGACTGTCATAGCATGAAAACTGTCAAAGTTATTAACAACCATATCGGAACCTCAAATTACCGCCTTTTTAAACCTGGGAAAATAATTCTACCGATCTATCCAATTGGCCATTTTCTAAAAATACATTATGCAATAAATTATATACCAAAACAAATGGCAATTTTAATGCTTTAAAATGGTGCATAAACGACTGTCCTAGCGCGAAAACTGCCAAAGTTAATTGCAACCATATCGGAACCTCAAATTACAGCGTTTTTAAACATAGAACAATAATTCTACCGATCCATCAAATTGACCATTTTTTAGATGAACACATTATGCCACAAATGATATATCAAATTAAAGTGCAATCATAATGCTTTAAAATGATGCATAAATGACTGTCATAGCATGAAAACTGTCAAAGTTATTTGCAACCATATCGGAACCTCAAATTACCGCCTTTTTAAAGCTGTGAAAATAATTCTACCGATCTATCCAATTGGCAATTTTCTAAAAATATATTATGCAATAAATTATATACCAAAACAAATGGCAACTATAATGCAATAAAAAGATATATAAACGACTGTTATAACATGAAAACTATAAAAGTTATTTGCAACCATATCGGAGCCTTGAATTACCGCATTTTTAAACCTGTACCAATAAATATACCGATCTATCCAACTTTTGTAAAAATTCATTATGCCACACATTATACACCAAAATAAAGTGCAACTGTAATGCTTTAAAATGATGCATAAACTACTGCCCTAGCATGAAAACTGTCAAAGTTATTTGCAACCATATCGGAACCTCAAATTGCCGCCTTTTTAAACATAGAACAATAATTCTCTACCGATCCTTCAAATTGACCATTTTTCAAACGAACACATTGTGCCACAAATGATATACCAAATTAAAGTGCAATCATAATGCTTTAAAATGATGCATAAATGACTGTCATAGCATGAAAACTGTCAAAGTTATTCACAACCATATCGGAACCTCAAATTACCGCCTTTTTAAACCTGGGAAAATAATTCTACCGATCTATCCAATTGGCCATTTTCTAAAAATACATTATGCAATAAATTATACACCAAAGCAAATGGCAACTATAATGCAATAAAAGATGTATAAACGACTGTTATAACATGAAAACTATAAAAGTTATTTGCAACCATATCGGGGCCTTAAATTACCGCATTTTTAAACCTGTACCAATAAATATACCGATCTATCCAATTTTTGTAAAAATTCATTATGCCACAAATTATACACCAAAACAAAGTGCAACTGTAATGCTTTAAAATGATGCATAAATGAATGTCATAGCAAGAAAACTGTCAAAGTTATTCACAACCATATCGGAATCTCAAATTACCGCGTTTTTTAACCTGGGAAAATAATTCTACCGATTTATCCAATTGGCCGTTTTCTAAAAAAACATTATGCAATAAATTATATACCAAAACAAACGGCGATTTTAGTGCTTTAAAATGGTGCATAAACGACTGTCCTAGCACGAAAACTGCCAAAGTTAATTGCAGCCATATCGGAACCTCAGATTACCGCCTTTATTAAACATAGAACAATAATTCTACCGATCTATCAAATTCACCAATTAGTAAAAATACACATTATGCTACAAATGATATACCATATTAAAGTGCAATCATAATCCTTTAAAATGATGCATAAATGACTGTCATAGCGTGAAAACTGTCAATGTTATTTACAGCCATATCGGAACCTCAAATTGACCATTTTTTAGACGAACACATTATGCCACAAATTATATACCAAATTAAAGTGCAATCATAATGCTTTAAAATGATGCATAAATGACTGTCATAGCATGAAAACTGTCAATGTTTTTTGCAACCATATCGGAACCTCAAATTACCGCCTTTTTAAAGCTGTGAAAATAATTCTACCGATCTATCCAATTGGCAATTTTCTAAAAATATATTATGCAATAAATTATATACCAAAACAAATGGCAACTATAATGCAATAAAAAGATATATAAACGACTGTTATAACATGAAAACTATAAAAGTTATTTGCAACCATATCGGAACCTTGAATTACCGCATTTTTAAACCTGTACCAATAAATATACCGATCTATCCAACTTTTGTAAAAATTCATTATGCCACAAATTATACACCAAAATAAAGTGCAACTGTAATGCTTTAAAATGATGCATAAACTATTGCCCTAGCATGAAAACTGTCAAAGTTATTTGCAACCATATCGGAACCTCAAATTACCGCGTTTTTAAACATAGAACAATAATTCTACCGATCCTTCAAATTGACCATTTTTTAGACGAACACATTGTGCCACAAATGATATACCAAATTAAAGTGCAATCATAATGCTTTAAAATGATGCATAAATGAATGTCATAGCATGAAAACTGTCAAAGTTATTCACAACCATATCGGAACCTCAAATTACCGCCTTTTTAAACCTGGGAAAATAATTCTACCGATCTATCCAATTGGCCATTTTCTAAAAATACATTATGCAATAAATTATATACCAAAACAAATGGCAATTTTAATGCTTTAAAATGGTGCATAAACGACTGTCCTAGCACGAAAACTGCCAAAGTAATTGCAACCATATCGAGGTTCCGATTACTGCGTTTATTAAACATAGAACAATAATTCTACCGATCTATCAAATTGACCAATTTGTAAAAATACACATTATGCTACAAATGATATACCATATTAAAGTGCAATCATAATGCTTTAAAATGATGCATAAATGACTGTCATAGCGTGAAAACTGTCAATGTTATTTGCAGCCATATCGGAACCTCAAACTACCGCGTTTTTAAAGCTGTGAAAATAATTCTACCGATCTATCCAATTGGCCATTTTCCAAAAATATATTATGGAATAAATTATATACCAAAGCAATTGGCAACTATAATGCAATAAAAAAAGTATAAACGACTGTTATAACATGAAAACTATAAAAGTTATTTGCAACCATATCGGGGCCTTAAATTACCGCATTTTTAAACCTGTACCAATAAATATACCGATCTATCCAATTTTTGTAAAAATTCATTATGCCACAAATTATACACAAAAACAAAGTGCAACTGTAATGCTTTAAAATGATGCATAAATGACTGAAAACTGTCAAAGTTATTCACAACCATTTCGGAACCTCAAATTACCGCGTTTTTAAACCTGGGAAAATAATTCTACCGATTTATCCAATTGGCCATTTTCTAAAAATACATTATGCAATAAATTATATACCAAAACAAATGGCAATTTTAATGCTTTAAAATGGTGCATAAACGACTGTCCTAGCACGAAAACTGCCAAAGTTAATTGCAGCCATATCGGAACCTCAGATTACCGCGTTTATTAAACATAGAACAATAATTCTACCGATCTATCAAATTCACTAATTAGTAAAAACACACATTATGCTACAAATTATATACCATATTAAAGTGCAATCATAATGCTTAAAAATGAAGCATAAATGACTGTCATAGCATGAAAACTGTCAATGTTATTTGCAACCATATCGGAACCTCAAATTACCGCCTTTTTAAAGCTGTGAAAATAATTCTACCGATCTATCCAATTGGCAATTTTCTAAAAATATATTATGCAATAAATTATATACCAAAACAAATGGCAACTATAATGCAATAAAAAGATATATAAACGACTGTTATAACATGAAAACTTAAAAGTTATTTGCAACCATATCGGAGCCTTGAATTACCGCATTTTTAAACCTGTACCAATAAATATACCGATCTATCCAACTTTTGTAAAAATTCATTATGCCACAAATTATACACCAAAATAAAGCGCAACTGTAATGCTTTAAAATGATGCATAATCTATTGCCCTAGCATGAAAACTGTCAAAGTTATTTGCAACCATATCGGAACCTCAAATTACCGCGTTTTTAAACATAGAATAATAATTCTACCGATCCATCAAATTGACCATTTTTAGACGAACACATTATGCCACAAATGATATACCAACTTAAAGTGCAATCATAATGCTCTAAACTGATGCATAAATGACTGTCATAGCACGAAAACTGTCAAAGTTATTCACAACCATATCGGAACCTCAAATTACCGCCTTCTTAAACCTGGGAAAATAATTCTACCGATCTATCCAATTGGCCATTTTCTTAAAATACATTATGCAATAAATTATATACCAAAACAAATGGCAATTTTAATGCTTTAAAATGGTGCATAAACGACTGTCCTAGCACGAAAACTGCCAAAGTTAATTGCAACCATATCGGAACCTCAGATTACTGCTTTATTAAACTAGAAATAATTCTAACCGATCTATCAAATTGACAATTTGTAAAAACACACATTATGCTACAAATTTTCTAAAATATATTATGCAATAAATTATATACCAAAACAAATGGCAACTATATGCAATAAAAGATATATAAACGACGTATATAAACATGAAAACTATAAAAGTTATTTGCGACCATATCGGAGCCTTGAATTACCGCATTTTTAAACCTGTACCAATAAATATACCGATCTATCCAATTTTTGTAAAATTCATTATGCCACAAATTATACACAAAAACAAAGTGCAACGTAATGCTTTAAATGATGCATAAATGACTATCATAGCCTGAAAACTGTCAAAGTTTTTCACAACCATATCGGGACTCTCAATTACCGCGTTTTTATATACCAAAACAAATGGCAACTATAATGCAATAAAAAGATATATAAACGACTGTTATAACATGAAAACTATAAAAGTTATTTGCGACCATATCGAGCCTTGAAGTACCGCATTTTAAACCTGTACCAATAAATATACGATCTATCCAACTTTTGTAAAAATTCATTATGCCACACAATTATACACCAAAATAGAGTGCAACTGTAATGCTTTAAAATGATGCGTAAACTAATGCCCTAGCATGAAAACTGTCAAAGTTATTTGCAACCATATCGGAACCTCAGATTACCGCGTTTTAAACATAGAACAATAATTCTACACCGATCATCAAATTGACCATTTTCTAGACGAACACATTATGCCACAAATGATATACCAAATTAAAATGCAATAAAATGTATAAACGACTGTTATAACATGAAACTATAAAAGTTTTGCAACCATATCGGGGCCTTAATTCCGCATTTTTAAACCTGTACCAATAAATATACCGATCTATCCAATTTTTGTAAAAATTCATTATGCCACAAATTATACACAAAAACAAAGTGCAACTGTAATGCTTTAAAATGATGCATAAATGACTGTCATAGCATGAAAACTGTCCATGTTATTTGCACCATTCGAACCTTTTTAAAGCTGTGAAAATAATTCTACCGATCTATCCAATTGGCAATTTTCTAAAAATATATTATGCAATAAATTATATACCAAAACAAATGGCAACTATAATGCAATAAAAAGATATATAAACGACTGTTATAACATGAAAACTATAAAAGTTATTTGCAACCATATCGGAGCCTTGAATTACCGCATTTTTAAACCTGTACCAATAAATATACCGATCTATCCAACTTTTGTAAAAATTCATTATGCCACAAATTATACACCAAAATAAAGTGCAACTGTAATGCTTTAAAATGATGCATAAACTATTGCCCTAGCATGAAAACTGTCAAAGTTATTTGCAACCATATCGGAACCTCAAATTACCGCGTTTTTAAACATAGAACAATAATTCTACCGATCCATCAAATTGACCATTTTTTAGACGAACACATTATGCCACAAATGATATACCAAATTAAAGTGCAATCATAATGCTTTAAAATGATGCATAAATGACTGTCATAGCATGAAAACTGTCAAAGTTATTCACAACCATATCGGAACCTCAAATTACCGCCTTTTTAAACCTGGGAAAATAATTCTACCGATCTATCCAATTGGCCATTTTCTAAAAATACATTATGCAATAAATTATATACCAAAACAAATGGCAATTTTAATGCTTTAAAATGGTGCATAAACGACTGTCCTAGCACGAAAACTGCCAAAGTTAATTGCAACCATATCGAACCTCAGATTACTGCTTTTATTAAACATAGAACAATAATTCTACCGATCTATCAAATTGACCAATTTTGTAAAAATACACATTATGCTACAAATGATATACCATATTAAAGTGCAATCATAATGCTTTAAAATGATGCATAAATGACTGTCATAGCAGTGAAAACTGTCAATGTTATTTGCAAGCCATATCGGAACCTCAAACTACCGCGTTTTTAAAGCTGTGAAAATAATTCTACCGATCTATCCAATTGGCCATTTTCTAAAATACATTATGCAATAAATTATATACCAAAACAAATGGCAATTTTAATGCTTTAAAATGGTGCATAAACGACTGTCCTAGCACGAAAACTGCCAAGTTAATTGCAACCATATCGGAACCTCAGATTACTGCTTTATTAAACATAGAACAATAATTCTACCGATCTATCAAATTGACCATTTGTAAAAACACACATTATGCTACAAATTATATACCATATTAAAGTGCAATCATAATGCTTAAAATGATGCATAAATGACTGTCATAGCATGAAACTGTCAATGATTTGCAACCATATCGGAACCTCAAATTACCGCCTTTTTAAAGCTATGAAAATAATTCTACCGATCTATCCAATTGGCAATTTTCTAAAAATATATTATGCATAAATTATATACCAAAACAATGGCAACTATAATGCAATAAAAAGATTATATTTTAATGCTTTAAATGGTGCATAAACGACTGTCCTAGCACGAAAACTGCCAAAGTTAATTGCAACCATATCGGAACCTCAGATTACCTGCGTTTATTAAACATAGAACAATAATTCTACCGATCTATCAAATTGCACCAATTAGTAAAAACACACATTATGCTACAAATTATATACCATATTAAAGTGCAATCATAATGCTTTAAAATGATGCATAAATGACTGTCATAGCATGAAAACTGTCAATGTTATTTGCAAACCATATCGGAACCTCAAATTACCGCCTTTTTAAAGCTGTGAAAATAATTCTACCGATCTATCCAATTGGCAATTTTCTAAAAATATATTATGCAATAAATTATATACCAAAACAAATGGCAACTATAATGCAATAAAAGATATATAAACGACTGTTATAACATGAAAACTATAAAAGTTATTTGCAACCATATCGGAGCCTTGAATTACCGCATTTTTAAACCTGTACCAATAAATATACCGATCTATCCAACTTTTGTAAAAATTCATTATGCCACAAATTATACACAAAACAAAGTGCAACTGTAATGCTTTAAAATGATGTATAAATGACTATCATAGCCTGAAAACTGTCAAAGTTTTTCACAACCATATCGGACCCTCAAATTACCGCGTTTTTATATACCAACAAATGGCAACTATAATGCATAAAAGATATATAAACGACTGTTTATAACATGAAACTAAAAAGTTATTTGCGACCATATCGGAGCCTTGAAGTACCGCATTTTTAAACCTGTACCAATAAATATACCGATCTATCCAACTTTTGTAAAATTCATTATGCCACAAATTATCACCAAAATAGAGGCAACTGTAATGCTTTAAAATGATGCGTAAACTAATGCCCTAGCATGAAAACTGTCAAAGTTATTTGCAACCATATCGGACCTCAGATTACGCGTTTTTAAACATAGAACAATAATTCTACCGACCATCAAATTGACCATTTTCTAGACGAACACATTATGCCACAAATGATATACCAAATTAAAATGCAATAAAAAGATGTATAAACGACTGTTATACATGAAACTATAAAAGTTATTTGCAACCATATCGGGGCCTTAAATTACCGCATTTTTAAACCTGTACCAATAAATATACCGATCTATCCAATTTTTGTAAAAATTCATTATGCCACAAATTATACACAAAAACAAAGTGCAACTGTAATGCTTTAAAATGATGCAGAAATGACTGTCATAGCATGAAAACTGTCCATGTTATTTGCAACCTTTTTAAAGCTGTGAAAATAATTCTACCGATCTATCCAATTGGCAATTTTCTAAAAATATATTATGCAAAATTATATACCAAAACAAAGGCAACTATAATGCAATAAAAGATATATAAACGACTGTTATAACATGAAACTATAAAAGTTATTTGCAACCATATCGGAGCCTTGAATTACCGCATTTTTAAACCTGTACCAATAAATATACCGATCTATCCAACTTTTGTAAAAATTCATTATGCCACAAATTATACACCAAAATAAAGTGCAACTGTAATGCTTTAAAATGATGCATAAACTATTGCCCTAGCATGAGAAACTGTCAAAGTTATTTGCAACCATATCGGAACCTCAAATTACCGCGTTTTTAAACATAGAACAATAATTCTACCGATCCTTCAAATTGACCATTTTTTAGACGAACACATTGTGCCACAAATGATATACCAAATTAAAGTGCAATCATAATGCTTTAAAATGATGCATAAATGACTGTCATAGCATGAAAACTGTCAAAGTTATTCACAACCATATCGGAACCTCAAATTACCGCCTTTTTAAAACCTGGGAAAATAATTCTACCGATCTATCCAATTGGCCATTTCTAAAAATACATTATGCAATAAATTATATACCAAAACAAATGGCAATTTTAATGCTTTAAAATGGTGCATAAAACGACTGTCCTAGCACGAAAACTGCCAAAGTTAATTGCAACCATATCGGAACCTCAGATTACTGCGTTTATTAAACATAGAACAATAATTCTACCGATCTATCAAATTGACCAATTTGTAAAAATACACATTATGCTACAAATGATATACCGATATTAAAGTGCAATCATAATGCTTTAAAATGATGCATAAATGACTGTCATAGCGTGAAAACTGTCAATGTTATTTGCAGCCATATCGGAACCTCAAACTACCGCGTTTTTAAAGCTGTGAAAATAATTCTACCGATCTATCCAATTGGCCATTTTCCAAAAATACATTATGGAATAAGTTATATACCAAAGCAAATGGCAACTATAATGCAATAAAAAGATATATAAACGACTGTTATAACATGAAAACTATAAAAGGTATTTGCAACCATATCGGAGCCTTAAATTACCGCATTTTTGAACCTGTACCAATAAATATACCGATCTATCCAATTTTTGTAAAAATTCATTATGCCACAAATTATACACCAAAATAAAGTGCAACTGTAATGCTTTAAAATGATGCGTAAACTAATGCCCTAGCATGAAAACTGTCAAAGTTATTTGCAACCATATCGGAACCTCAAATTACCGCGTTTTTAAACATAGAACAATAATTCTACCGATCCATCAAATTGACCATTTTTTAGACGAACACATTATGCCACAAATGATATACCAAATTAAAGTGCAATCATAATGCTCTAAACTGATGCATAAATGACTGTCATAGCATGAAAACTGTCAAAGTAATTCACAACCATATCGGAACCTCAAATTACCGCCTTTTTAAACCTGGGAAAATAATTCTATCGATCTATCCAATTGGCCATCTTCTAAAAATACATTATGCAATAGATTGTATACCAAAACAAATGGCAACTAAAATGCAATAAAAAGATGTATAAACGACTGTTATAACATGAAAACTATAAAAGTTATTTGCAACCATATCGGGGCCTTAAATTACCGCATTTTTAAACCTGTACCAATAAATATACCGATCTATCCAATTTTTGTAAAAATTCATTATGCCACAAATTATACACAAAAACAAAGTGCAACTGTAATGCTTTAAAATGATGCATAAATGACTGTCATAGCATGAAAACTGTCAAAGTTATTCACAACCATATCGGAACCTCAAATTACCGCGTTTTTAAACCTGGGAAAATAATTCTACCGATTTATCCAATTGGCCGTTTTCCAAAAATACATTATGCAATAAATTATATACCAAAGCAAATGGCAATTTTAATGCTTTAAAATGGTGCATAAACGACTGTCCTAGCACGAAAACTGCCAAAGTTAATTGCAGCCATATCGGAACCTCAGATTACCGCGTTTATTAAACATAGAACAATAATTCTACCGATCTATCAAATTCACCAATTAGTAAAAACACACATTATGCTACAAATTATATACCATATTAAAGTGCAATCATAATGCTTTAAAATGAAGCATAAATGACTGTCATAGCATGAAAACTGTCAATGTTATTTGCAACCATATCGGAACCTCAAATTACCGCCTTTTAAAGCTGTGAAAATAATTCTACCGATCTATCCAATTGGCCATTTTCTAAAAATATATTATGCAATAAATTATATACCAAAACAAATGGCAACTATAATGCAATAAAAAGATATATAAACGACTGTTATAACATGAAAACTATAAAAGTTATTTGCAACCATATCGGAGCCTTGAATTACCGCATTTTTAAACCTGTACCAATAAATATACCGATCTATCCAACTTTTGTAAAAATTCATTATGCCACAAATTATACACCAAAATAAAGTGCAACTGTAATGCTTTAAAATGATGCATAAACTATTGCCCTAGCATGAAAACTGTCAAAGTTATTTGCAACCATATCGGAACCTCAAATTACCGCGTTTTTAAACATAGAACAATAATTCTACCGATCCTTCAAATTGACCATTTTTTAGACGAACACATTGTGCCACAAATGATATACCAAATTAAAGTGCAATCATAATGCTTTAAAATGATGCATAAATGACTGTCATAGCATGAAAACTGTCAAAGTTATTCACAACCATATCGGAACCTCAAATTACCGCCTTTTTAAACCTGGGAAAATAATTCTACCGATCTATCCAATTGGCCATTTTCTAAAAATACATTATGCAATAAATTATATACCAAAACAAATGGCAATTTTAATGCTTTAAAATGGTGCATAAACGACTGTCCTAGCACGAAAACTGCCAAAGTTAATTGCAACCATATCGGAACCTCAGATTACTGCTTTTATTAAACATAGAACAATAATTCTACCGATCTATCAAATTGACCAATTTGTAAAAATACACATTATGCTACAAATGATATACCATATTAAAGTGCAATCATAATGCTTTAAAATGATGCATAAATGACTGTCATAGCGTGAAAACTGTCAATGTTATTTGCAGCCATATCGGAACCTCAAACTACCGCGTTTTTAAAGCTGTGAAAATAATTCTACCGATCTATCCAATTGGCCATTTTCCAAAAATACATTATGGAATAAGTTATATACCAAAGCAAATGGCAACTATAATGCAATAAAAAGATATATAAACGACTGTTATAACATGAAAACTATAAAAGTTATTTGCAACCATATCGGAGCCTTAAATTACCGCATTTTGAACCTGTACCAATAAATATACCGATCTATCCAATTTTGTAAAAATTCATTATGCCACAAATTATACACCAAAATAAAGTGCAACTGTAATGCTTTAAAATGATGCAGTAAACTATTGCCCTAGCATGAAAACTGTCAAAGTTATTTGCAACCATATCGGAACCTCAAATTACCGCGTTTTTAAACATAGAACAATAATTCTACCGATCCATCAAATTGACCATTTTTTAGACGAACACATTATGCCACAAATGATATACCAAATTAAAGTGCAATCATAATGCTCTAAACTGATGCATAAATGACTGTCATAGCATGAAAACTGTCAAAGTTATTCACAACCATATCGGAACCTCAAATTACCGCCTTTTTAAACCTGGGAAAATAATTCTACCGATCTATCCAATTGGCCATTTTCTAAAAATACATTATGCAATAATTATATCCAAAACAAATGGCAACTATAATGCAATAAAAAGATATATAAACTGTTATAACATGAAAACTATAAAATTATTTGCAACCATATCGGAGCCTTAAATTACCGCATTTTTAAACCTGTAAATAATTACCGATCTATCCAATTTTTTAAAATCATTATGCCACAAATTATACACCAAAACAAATGCAACTGTAATGCTTTAAAATGATGCATAAACTATCCCTAGCATGAAAACTGTCAAAGTTATTGCAACCATATCGGAACCTCAAATTACCGCGTTTTTAAACATAGAACAATAATTCTACCGATCCTTCAAATTGACCATTTTAAAACACACATTGTGCCACAAATTATACCAATTAAAGTGCAATCATAATGCTTTAAAATGATGCATAAATGACTGTCATAGCATGAAAACTGTCAAAGTATTCACAACCATATCGGAACCTCAAATTACCGCCTTTTTAAACCTGGGAAAATAATTCTACCGATCTATCCAATTGGCCATTTTCTAAAAATACATTATGCAATAAATTATATACCAAAACAAATGGCAATTTTAATGCTTTAAAATGGTGCATAAACGACTGTCCTAGCACGAAAACTGCCAAAGTTAATTGCAACCATATCGGAACCTCAGATTACTGCGTTTATTAAACATAGAACAATAATTCTACCGATCTATCAAATTGACCAATTTGTAAAAATACACATTATGCTACAAATGATATACCATATTAAAGTGCAATCATAATGCTTTAAAATGATGCATAAATGACTGTCATAGCGTGAAAACTGTCAATGTTATTTGCAGCCATATCGGAACCTCAAACTACCGCGTTTTTAAAGCTGTGAAAATAATTCTACCGATCTATCCAATTGGCCATTTTCCAAAAATACATTATGGAATAAGTTATATACCAAAGCAAATGGCAACTATAATGCAATAAAAAGATATATAAACGACTGTTATAACATGAAAACTATAAAAGTTATTTGCAACCATATCGGAGCCTTAAATTACCGCATTTTTGAACCTGTACCAATAAATATACCGATCTATCCAATTTTTGTAAAAATTCATTATGCCACAAATTATACACCAAAATAAAGTGCAACTGTAATGCTTTAAAATGATGCGTAAACTAATGCCCTAGCATGAAAACTGTCAAAGTTATTTGCAACCATATCGGAACCTCAAATTACCGCGTTTTTAAACATAGAACAATAATTCTACCGATCCATCAAATTGACCATTTTTTAGACGAACACATTATGCCACAAATGATATACCAAATTAAAGTGCAATCATAATGCTCTAAACTGATGCATAAATGACTGTCATAGCATGAAAACTGTCAAAGTAATTCACAACCATATCGGAACCTCAAATTACCGCCTTTTTAAACCTGGGAAAATAATTCTATCGATCTATCCAATTGGCCATCTTCTAAAAATACATTATGCAATAGATTGTATACCAAAACAAATGGCAACTAAAATGCAATAAAAAGATGTATAAACGACTGTTATAACATGAAAACTATAAAAGTTATTTGCAACCATATCGGGGCCTTAAATTACCGCATTTTTAAACCTGTACCAATAAATATACCGATCTATCCAATTTTTGTAAAAATTCATTATGCCACAAATTATACACAAAAACAAAGTGCAACTGTAATGCTTTAAAATGATGCATAAATGACTGTCATAGCATGAAAACTGTCAAAGTTATTCACAACCATATCGGAACCTCAAATTACCGCGTTTTTAAACCTGGGAAAATAATTCTACCGATTTATCCAATTGGCCGTTTTCCAAAAATACATTATGCAATAAATTATATACCAAAGCAAATGGCAATTTTAATGCTTTAAAATGGTGCATAAACGACTGTCCTAGCACGAAAACTGCCAAAGTTAATTGCAGCCATATCGGAACCTCAGATTACCGCGTTTATTAAACATAGAACAATAATTCTACCGATCTATCAAATTCACCAATTAGTAAAAACACACATTATGCTACAAATTATATACCATATTAAAGTGCAATCATAATGCTTTAAAATGAAGCATAAATGACTGTCATAGCATGAAAACTGTCAATGTTATTTGCAACCATATCGGAACCTCAAATTACCGCCTTTTTAAAGCTGTGAAAATAATTCTACCGATCTATCCAATTGGCCATTTTCTAAAAATATATTATGCAATAAATTATATACCAAAACAAATGGCAACTATAATGCAATAAAAAGATATATAAACGACTGTTATAACATGAAAACTATAAAAGTTATTTGCAACCATATCGGAGCCTTGAATTACCGCATTTTTAAACCTGTACCAATAAATATACCGATCTATCCAACTTTTGTAAAAATTCATTATGCCACAAATTATACACCAAAATAAAGTGCAACTGTAATGCTTTAAAATGATGCATAAACTATTGCCCTAGCATGAAAACTGTCAAAGTTATTTGCAACCATATCGGAACCTCAAATTACCGCGTTTTAAACATGGAAAATAATTCTACCGATCTATCAAATTGACCAATTTGTAAAACACACATTATGCTACAAATGATATACCATATTAAAGTGCAATCATAATGCTTTAAAATGATGCATAAATGACTGTCATAGCGTGAAAACTGTCAATGTTATTTGCAACCATATCGGAACCTCAAATTACCGCCTTTTTTAAAAGCTGTGAAAATAATTCTACCGATCTATCCAATTGGCATTTTCCTAAAAATAATTATGGCAATAAATTATATACCAAAAGCAAATGGCAACTATAATGCAATAAAAAGATATATAAACGACTGTTATAACATGAAAACTATAAAAGTTATTTGCAACCATATCGGAGCCTTAAATTACCGCATTTTTGAACCTGTACCAATAAATATACCGATCTATCCAATTTTTGTAAAATTTCATTATGCCACAAATTATACACCAAAATAAAGTGCAACTGTAATGCTTTAAAATGATGCATAAACTATTGCCCTAGCATGAAAACTGTCAAAGTTATTTGCAACCATATCGGAACCTCAAATTACCGCGTTTTTAAACATAGAACAATAATTCTACCGATCCTTCAAATTGACCATTTTTTAGACGAACACATTGTGCCACAAATGATATACCAAATTAAAGTGCAATCATAATGCTTTAAAATGATGCATAAATGACTGTCATAGCATGAAAACTGTCAAAGTTATTCACAACCATATCGGAACCTCAAATTACCGCCTTTTTAAACCTGGGAAAATAATTCTACCGATCTATCCAATTGGCCATTTTCTAAAAATACATTATGCAATAAATTATATACCAAAACAAATGGCAATTTTAATGCTTTAAAATGGTGCATAAACGACTGTCCTAGCACGAAAACTGCCAAAGTTAATTGCAACCATATCGGAACCTCAGATTACTGCGTTTATTAAACATAGAACAATAATTCTACCGATCTATCAAATTGACCAATTTGTAAAAATACACATTATGCTACAAATGATATACCGATATTAAAGTGCAATCATAATGCTTTAAAATGATGCATAAATGACTGTCATAGCGTGAAAACTGTCAATGTTATTTGCAGCCATATCGGAACCTCAAACTACCGCGTTTTTAAAGCTGTGAAAATAATTCTACCGATCTATCCAATTGGCCATTTTCCAAAAATACATTATGGAATAAGTTATATACCAAAGCAAATGGCAACTATAATGCAATAAAAAGATATATAAACGACTGTTATAACATGAAAACTATAAAAGGTATTTGCAACCATATCGGAGCCTTAAATTACCGCATTTTTGAACCTGTACCAATAAATATACCGATCTATCCAATTTTTGTAAAAATTCATTATGCCACAAATTATACACCAAAATAAAGTGCAACTGTAATGCTTTAAAATGATGCGTAAACTAATGCCCTAGCATGAAAACTGTCAAAGTTATTTGCAACCATATCGGAACCTCAAATTACCGCGTTTTTAAACATAGAACAATAATTCTACCGATCCATCAAATTGACCATTTTTTAGACGAACACATTATGCCACAAATGATATACCAAATTAAAGTGCAATCATAATGCTCTAAACTGATGCATAAATGACTGTCATAGCATGAAAACTGTCAAAGTAATTCACAACCATATCGGAACCTCAAATTACCGCCTTTTTAAACCTGGGAAAATAATTCTATCGATCTATCCAATTGGCCATCTTCTAAAAATACATTATGCAATAGATTGTATACCAAAACAAATGGCAACTAAAATGCAATAAAAAGATGTATAAACGACTGTTATAACATGAAAACTATAAAAGTTATTTGCAACCATATCGGGGCCTTAAATTACCGCATTTTTAAACCTGTACCAATAAATATACCGATCTATCCAATTTTTGTAAAAATTCATTATGCCACAAATTATACACAAAAACAAAGTGCAACTGTAATGCTTTAAAATGATGCATAAATGACTGTCATAGCATGAAAACTGTCAAAGTTATTCACAACCATATCGGAACCTCAAATTACCGCGTTTTTAAACCTGGGAAAATAATTCTACCGATTTATCCAATTGGCCGTTTTCCAAAAATACATTATGCAATAAATTATATACCAAAGCAAATGGCAATTTTAATGCTTTAAAATGGTGCATAAACGACTGTCCTAGCACGAAAACTGCCAAAGTTAATTGCAGCCATATCGGAACCTCAGATTACCGCGTTTATTAAACATAGAACAATAATTCTACCGATCTATCAAATTCACCAATTAGTAAAAACACACATTATGCTACAAATTATATACCATATTAAAGTGCAATCATAATGCTTTAAAATGAAGCATAAATGACTGTCATAGCATGAAAACTGTCAATGTTATTTGCAACCATATCGGAACCTCAAATTACCGCCTTTTTAAAGCTGTGAAAATAATTCTACCGATCTATCCAATTGGCCATTTTCTAAAAATATATTATGCAATAAATTATATACCAAAACAAATGGCAACTATAATGCAATAAAAAGATATATAAACGACTGTTATAACATGAAAACTATAAAAGTTATTTGCAACCATATCGGAGCCTTGAATTACCGCATTTTTAAACCTGTACCAATAAATATACCGATCTATCCAACTTTTGTAAAAATTCATTATGCCACAAATTATACACCAAAATAAAGTGCAACTGTAATGCTTTAAAATGATGCATAAACTATTGCCCTAGCATGAAAACTGTCAAAGTTATTTGCAACCATATCGGAACCTCAAATTACCGCGTTTTTAAACATAGAACAATAATTCTACCGATCCTTCAAATTGACCATTTTTTAGACGAACACATTGTGCCACAAATGATATACCAAATTAAAGTGCAATCATAATGCTTTAAAATGATGCATAAATGACTGTCATAGCATGAAAACTGTCAAAGTTATTCACAACCATATCGGAACCTCAAATTACCGCCTTTTTAAACCTGGGAAAATAATTCTACCGATCTATCCAATTGGCCATTTTCTAAAAATACATTATGCAATAAATTATATACCAAAACAAATGGCAATTTTAATGCTTTAAAATGGTGCATAAACGACTGTCCTAGCACGAAAACTGCCAAAGTTAATTGCAACCATATCGGAACCTCAGATTACTGCTTTTATTAAACATAGAACAATAATTCTACCGATCTATCAAATTGACCAATTTGTAAAAATACACATTATGCTACAAATGATATACCATATTAAAGTGCAATCATAATGCTTTAAAATGATGCATAAATGACTGTCATAGCGTGAAAACTGTCAATGTTATTTGCAGCCATATCGGAACCTCAAACTACCGCGTTTTTAAAGCTGTGAAAATAATTCTACCGATCTATCCAATTGGCCATTTTCCAAAAATACATTATGGAATAAGTTATATACCAAAGCAAATGGCAACTATAATGCAATAAAAAGATATATAAACGACTGTTATAACATGAAAACTATAAAAGTTATTTGCAACCATATCGGAGCCTTAAATTACCGCATTTTTGAACCTGTACCAATAAATATACCGATCTATCCAATTTTTGTAAAATTTCATTATGCCACAAATTATACACCAAAATAAAGTGCAACTGTAATGCTTTAAAATGATGCATAAACTATTGCCCTAGCATGAAAAAACTGTCAAAGTTATTTGCAACCATATCGGAACCTCAAATTACCGCGTTTTTAAACATAGAACAATAATTCCTACCGATCCTTCAAATTGACCATTTTTTAGACGAACACATTGTGCCACAAATGATATACCAAATTAAAGTGCAATCATAAGGCTTTAAAATGATGCATAAATGACTGTCATAGCATGAAAACTGTCAAAGTTATTCACAACCATATCGGAACCTCAAATTACACGCCTTTTTAAACCTGGGAAAATAATTCTATCCGATCTATCCAATTGGCCATTTCTAAAAATACATTATGCAATAATTAATTACCAAAACAAATGGCAACTAAATGCAATAAAAAGGTATAAACGACTGTTACTAACATGAAAACTATAAAATATTTGCAACCATATCGGGCCTTTTACCGCGCCTGTACCAATAAATATACCGATCTATCCAATTTTTGTAAAAATTCATATGCCACAAATTATACAAAACAAAGTGCAACTGTAATGCAAATGATACATAAATGACTGTCATAGCATGAAAACTGTCAAAGTTATTCAACCATGAACCTCAAATTACCGCGTTTTTAAACCTGGGAAAATAAAACCGATGACATAAATGACTGTCATAGCATGAAAACTGTCAAAGTTATTCACAACCATATCGGAACCTCAAATTACCGCGTTTTTAAACCTGGGAAAATAATTCTACCGATTTATCCAATTGGCCGTTTTTAAAAAAACACTATGCAATAAATTATATACCAAATAAATGGCAATTTTAATGCTTTAAAATGGTGCATAAACGACTGTCCTGGCACGAAAACTGCCAAAGTTAATTGCAGCCATATGGAACCTCAGATTACCGCGTTTATTAAACATAGAACAATAATTCTACCGATCTATCAAATTCACCAATTAGTAAAAATTCCATTATGCCACAAATTATACACCAAAATAAAGTGCAACTGTAATGCTTTAAAATGATGCATAAACTATTGCCCTAGCATGAAAACTGTCAAAGTTATTTGCAACCATATCGGAACCTCAAATTACCGCGTTTTTAAACATAGAACAATAATTCTACCGATCCTTCAAATTGACCATTTTTTAGACGAACACATTGTGCCACAAATGATATACCAAATTAAAGTGCAATCATAATGCTCTAAACTGATGCATAAATGACTGTCATAGCATGAAAACTGTCAAAGTTATTCACAACCATATCGGAACCTCAAATTACCGCCTTTTTAAACCTGGGAAAATAATTCTACCGATCTATCCAATTGGCCAATTTCTAAAAATACATTATGCAATAAATTATATACCAAAACAAATGGCAATTTTAATGCTTTAAAATGGTGCATAAACGACTGTCCTAGCACGAAAACTGCCAAAGTTAATTGCAACCATATCGGAACCTCAGATTACCGCTTTTATTAAACATAGAACAATAATTCTACCGATCTATCAAATTGACCAATTTGTAAAAACACACATTATGCTACAAATTATATACCATATTAAAGTGCAATCATAATGCTTTAAAATGAAGCATAAATGACTGTCATAGCATGAAAACTGTCAATGTTATTTGCAACCATATCGGAACCTCAAATTACCGCCTTTTTAAAGCTGTGAAAATAATTCTACAGATCTATCCAATTGGCCATTTTCTAAAAATATATTATGCAATAAATTATATACCAAAACAAATGGCAACTATAATGCAATAAAAAGATATATAAACGACTGTTATAACATGAAAACTATAAAAGTTATTTGCAACCATATCGGAAGCCTTGAAATTACCGCATTTTTAACCTGTACCAATAAATATACCGATCTATCCAACTTTTGTAAAAATTCATTATGCCACAAATTATACACCAAAATAAAGTGCAACTGTAATGCTTTAAAATGATGCATAAACTATTGCCCTAGCATGAAAACTGTCAAAGTTATTTGCAACCATATCGGAACCTCAAATTACCGCGTTTTTAAACATAGAACAATAATTCTACCGATCCTATCAAATTGACCATTTTTTAGACGAACACATTATGCCACAAATGATATACCAAATTAAAGTGCAATCATAATGCTTTAAAATGATGCATAAATGACTGTCATAGCATGAAAACTGTCAAAGTTATTCACAACCATATCGGAACCTCAAATTACCGCCTTTTTAAACCTGGGAAAATAATTCTACCGATCTATCCAATTGGCCATTTTCTAAAAATACATTATGCAATAAATTATATACCAAAACAAATGGCAACTATAATGCAATAAAAAGATATATAAACGACTGTTATAACATGAAAACTATAAAAGTTATTTGCAACCATATCGGAGCCTTAAATTACCGCATTTTTAAACCTGTACCAATAAATATACCGATCTATCCAACTTTTTGTAAAAATTCATTATGCCACAAATTATACACCAAAATAAAGTGCAACTGTAATGCTTTAAAATGATGCATAAACTATTGCCCTAGCATGAAAACTGTCAAAGTTATTTGCAACCATATCGGAACCTCAAATTACCGCGTTTTTAAACATAGAACAATAATTCTACCGATCCTTCAAATTGACCATTTTTTAGACGAACACATTGTGCCACAAATGATATACCAAATTAAAGTGCAATCATAATGCTTTAAAATGATGCATAAATGACTGTCATAGCATGAAAACTGTCAAAGTTATTCACAACCATATCGGAACCTCAAATTACCGCCTTTTTAAACCTGGGAAAATAATTCTACCGATCTATCCAATTGGCCATTTTCTAAAAATACATTATGCAATAAATTATATACCAAAACAAATGGCAATTTTAATGCTTTAAAATGGTGCATAAACGACTGTCCTAGCACGAAAACTGCCAAAGTTAATTGCAACCATATCGGAACCTCAGATTACTGCTTTTATTAAACATAGAACAATAATTCTACCGATCTATCAAATTGACCAATTTGTAAAAATACACATTATGCTACAAATGATATACCATATTAAAGTGCAATCATAATGCTTTAAAATGATGCATAAATGACTGTCATAGCGTGAAAACTGTCAATGTTATTTGCAGCCATATCGGAACCTCAAACTACCGCGTTTTTAAAGCTGTGAAAATAATTCTACCGATCTATCCAATTGGCCATTTTCCAAAAATACATTATGGAATAAGTTATATACCAAAGCAAATGGCAACTATAATGCAATAAAAAGATATATAAACGACTGTTATAACATGAAAACTATAAAAGTTATTTGCAACCATATCGGAGCCTTAAATTACCGCATTTTTGAACCTGTACCAATAAATATACCGATCTATCCAATTTTTGTAAAATTCATTATGCCACAAATTATACACCAAAATAAAGTGCAACTGTAATGCTTTAAAATGATGCATAAACTATTGCCCTAGCATGAAAACTGTCAAAGTTATTTGCAACCATATCGGAACCTCAAATTACCGCGTTTTTAAACATAGAACAATAATTCTACCGATCCTTCAAATTGACCATTTTTTAGACGAACACATTGTGCCACAAATGATATACCAAATTAAAGTGCAATCATAATGCTTTAAAATGATGCATAAATGACTGTCATAGCATGAAAACTGTCAAAGTTATTCACAACCATATCGGAACCTCAAATTACCGCCTTTTTAAACCTGGGAAAATAATTCTACCGATCTATCCAATTGGCCATTTTCTAAAAATACATTATGCAATAAATTATATACCAAAACAAATGGCAATTTTAATGCTTTAAAATGGTGCATAAACGACTGTCCTAGCACGAAAACTGCCAAAGTTAATTGCAACCATATCGGAACCTCAGATTACCTGCGTTTATTAAACATAGAACAATAATTCTACCGATCTATCAAATTGACCAATTTGTAAAAATACACATTATGCTACAAATGATATACCATATTAAAGTGCAATCATAATGCTTTAAAATGATGCATAAATGACTGTCATAGCAGTGAAAACTGTCAATGTTATTTGCAAGCCATATCGGAACCTCAAACTACCGCGTTTTTAAAGCTGTGAAAATAATTCTACCGATCTATCCAATTGGCCATTTTCCTAAAAATATATTATGGAATAAGTTATATACCAAAGCAAATGGCAACTATAATGCAATAAAAAGATATATAAACGACTGTTATAACATGAAAACTATAAAAGTTATTTGCAACCATATCGGAGCCTTAAATTACCGCATTTTTGAACCTGTACCAATAAATATACCGATCTATCCAATTTTGTAAAAATTCATTATGCCACAAATTATACACCAAAATAAAGTGCAACTGTAATGCTTTAAAATGATGCGTAAACTAATTGCCCTAGCATGAAAACTGTCAAAGTTATTTGCAACCATATCGGAACCTCAAATTACCGCGTTTTTAAACATAGAACAATAATTCTACCGATCCATTCAAATTGACCATTTTTTAGACGAACACATTATGCCACAAATGATATACCAAATTAAAGTGCAATCATAATGCTCTAAACTGATGCATAAATGACTGTCATAGCATGAAAACTGTCAAAGTAATTCACAACCATATCGGAACCTCAAATTACCGCCTTTTTAAACCTGGGAAAATAATTCTATCGATCTATCCAATTGGCCATCTTCTAAAAATACATTATGCAATAGATTATATACCAAAACAAATGGCAACTATAATGCAATAAAAAGATATATAAACGACTGTTATAACATGAAAACTATAAAAGTTATTTGCAACCATATCGGAGGCCTTGAAATTACCGCATTTTTAAACCTGTACCAATAAATATACCGATCTATCCAATTTTGTAAAAATTCATTATGCCACAAATTATACACAAAATAAAGTGCAACTGTAATGCTTTAAAATGATGCATAAACTATTGCCCTAGCATGAAAACTGTCAAAGTTATTTGCAACCATATCGGAACCTCAAATTACCGCGTTTTTAAACATAGAACAATAATTCTACCGATCCATCAAATTGACCATTTTTTAGACGAACACATTATGCCACAAATGATATACCAAATTAAAGTGCAATCATAATGCTCTTAAACTGATGCATAAATGACTGTCATAGCATGAAAACTGTCAAAGTTATTCACAACCATATCGGAACCTCAAATTACCGCCTTTTTAAACCTGGGAAAATAATTCTACCGATCTATCCAATTGGCCATTTTCTAAAATACATTATGCAATAAATTATATACCAAAACAAATGGCAATTTTAATGCTTTAAAATGGTGCATAAACGACTGTCCTAGCACGAAAACTGCCAAAGTTAATTGCAACCATATCGGAACCTCAGATTACTGCGTTTATTAAACATAGAACAATAATTCTACCGATCTATCAAATTGACCAATTTGTAAAAACACACATTATGCTACAAATTATATACCATATTAAAGTGCAATCATAATGCTTTAAAATGATGCATAAATGACTGTCATAGCATGAAAACTGTCAATGTTATTTGCAACCATATCGGAACCTCAAATTACCGCCTTTTTAAAGCTGTGAAAATAATTCTACCGATCTATCCAATTGGCCATTTTCTAAAAATATATTATGCAATAAATTATATACCAAAACAAATGGCAACTATAATGCAATAAAAAGATATATAAACGACTGTTATAACATGAAAACTATAAAAGTTATTTGCAACCATATCGGAGCCTTGAATTACCGCATTTTTAAACCTGTACCAATAAATATACCGATCTATCCAACTTTTGTAAAATTCATTATGCCACAAATTATACACCAAAATAAAGTGCAACTGTAATGCTTTAAAATGATGCATAAACTATTGCCCTAGCATGAAAACTGTCAAAGTTATTTGCAACCATATCGGAACCTCAAATTACCGCGTTTTTAAACATAGAACAATAATTCTACCGATCCTTCAAATTGACCATTTTTTAGACGAACACATTGTGCCACAAATGATATACCAAATTAAAGTGCAATCATAATGCTTTAAAATGATGCATAAATGACTGTCATAGCATGAAAACTGTCAAAGTTATTCACAACCATATCGGAACCTCAAATTACCGCCTTTTTAAACCTGGGAAAATAATTCTACCGATCTATCCAATTGGCCATTTTCTAAAAATACATTATGCAATAAATTATATACCAAAACAAATGGCAATTTAATGCTTTAAAATGGTGCATAAACGACTGTCCTAGCACGAAACTGCCAAAGTTAATTGCAACCATATCGGAACCTCAGATTACTGCGTTTATTAAACATAGAACAATAATTCTACCGATCTATCAAATTGACCAATTTGTAAAAATACACATTTGTCCCTGGACGTTATATGACAATCAATTTTTCAAAAGTGTTACATGTCCATGGCAATGGGACATAAAGTCCATGGATTTCAAGAGGCCCATTTATCAAAAAAGGCCTTAATTTAGCGAGCGGTGTTTCGAAATAACCCAGAGTTTGAAACCCCTGCGCCCGGCCGAAGGCCGGCTATCCAGGACACTTTTTAATAGGAGTCCAAAATGTAACAATTACCAAATTTAGGAGCAATTCTTTTCGGGATAAGAGCGTCCCTATCTTAAATTTTAAACAAATTTTCCAATACATTTCTGATTTCAAAGTGTCACAATGTCCATGGACATTATGACATTTTAAAAAAGTGACATAATGTCCATGGACGTTATGTCATTTTTTGGTGTGTCATAATGTCCATGGACATTATGACATTATGACATGCCACCAGAACAATCTAATTCTACCGATCTATCAAATTGACCAATTTGTAAAAACCACTTATGCTACAAATTATATACCATATTAAAGTGCAATCATAATGCTTTAAAATGATGCATAAAAGACTGTCATAGCATGAAAACTGTCAATGTTATTTGCAACCATATTGGAACCTCAAATTACCGCCTTTTTAAAGCTGTACCAATAATATACCGATCTATCCAATTTTTGTAAAATTTATTATGCCACAAATTATACACAAAAACAAAAGTGCACTGTAATGCTTTAAAATGATGCATAAATGACTGTCATAGCATGAAAACTGTCAAAGTTATTCACAACCATATCGGAACCTCAAATTACCGCGTTTTTTAAACCTGGGAAAATAATTCTACCGATTTATCCAATTGGCCGTTTTCTAAAAATACATTATGCAATAAATTATATACCAAAACAAATGGCAACTATAGTGCAATAAAAAGATATATAAACGACTGTTATAACATGAAAACTATAAAAGTTATTTGCAACCATATCGGAGCCTTGAATTATCGCATTTTTAGACCTGTCCAATAAATATACCGATCTATTCAACTTTTGTAAAAATTCATTATGCCACAAATTATACATCAAAATAAAGTGCAACTGTAATGCTTTAAAATGATGCATAAACTATTGCCCTAGCATGAAAACTGTCAAAGTTATTTGCAACCATATCGGAACCTCAAATTACCGCGTTTTTAAACATAGAACAATAATTCTACCGATCCATCAAATTGACCATTTTTTAGACGAACACATTATGCCACAAATGATATACCAAATTAAAGTGCAATCATAATGCTCTAAACTGATGCATAAATGACTGTCATAGCATGAAAACTGTCAAAGTTATTCACAACCATATCGGAACCTCAAATTACCGCCTTTTTAAACCTAGGAAAATAATTCTACCGATCTATCCAATTGGCCATTTTCTTAAAATACATTATGTAATAAATTATATACCAAAACAAATGGCAATTTTAATGCTTTAAAATGGTGCATAAACGACTGTCCTAGCACGAAAACTGCCAAAGTTAATTGCAACCATATCGGAACCTCAGATTACTGCTTTTATTAAACATAGAACAATAATTCTACAGATCTATCAAATTGACCAATTTGTAAAAACACACATTATGCTACAAATTATATACCATATTAAAGTGCAATCATAATGCTTTAAAATGATGCATAAATGACTGTCATAGCATGAAAACTGTCAATGTTATTTGCAACCATATCGGAACCTCAAATTACCGCCTTTTTAAAGCTGTGAAAATAATTCTACCGATCTATCCAATTGGCCATTTTCTAAAAATATATTATGCAATAAATTATATACCAAAACTAATGGCAACTATAATGCAATAAAAAGATATATAAACGACTGTTATAACATGAAAACTATAAAAGTTATTTGCAACCATGTCGGAGCCTTGAATTACCGCATTTTTAACCTGTACCAATAAATATACCGATCTATCCAACTTTTGTAAAAATTCATTATGCCACAAATTATACACCAAAATAAAGTGCAACTGTAATGCTTTAAAATGATGCATAAACTATTGCCCTAGCATGAAAACTGTCAAAGTTATTTGCAACCATATCGGAACCTCAAATTACCGCGTTTTTAAACATAGAACAATAATTCTACCGATCCTTCAAATTGACCATTTTTTAGACGAACACATTGTGCCACAAATGATATACCAAATTAAAGTGCAATCATAATGCTTTAAAATGATGCATAAATGACTGTCATAGCATGAAAACTGTCAAAGTTATTCACAACCATATCGGAACCTCAAATTACCGCCTTTTTAAACCTGGGAAAATAATTCTACCGATCTATCCAATTGGCCATTTTCTAAAAATACATTATGCAATAAATTATATACCAAAACAAATGGCAATTTTAATGCTTTAAAATGGTGCATAAACGACTGTCCTAGCACGAAAACTGCCAAAGTTAATTGCAACCATATCGGAACCTCAGATTACTGCGTTTATTAACATAGAACAATAATTCTACCGATCTATCAAATTGACCAATTTGTAAAATACACATTATGTCCATGGACGTTATGACAATTTCAAAAGTGTTACAATGTCCATGAGCAATGGGACATAAAGTCCATGGATTTCAAAGAGTCCATTTATCAAAAAAGGCTTAATTTAGCGAAGCCGGTGTTCGAAATACCCCAGAGTTTGAAACCCCTGCGCCCGGCCGAAGGCCGGCTATCCAGGACACTTTTTAATAGGAGTCCAAAATGTAACAATTACCAAATTTAGGAGCAATTCTTTTCGGGATAAGAGCGTCCCTATCTTAAATTTTAAACAAATTTTCCAATACATTTCTGATTTCAAAGTGTCACAATGTCCATGGACATTATGACATTTTAAAAAAGTGACATAATGTCCATGGACGTTATGTCATTTTTTGGTGTGTCATAATGTCCATGGACATTATGACATTATGACATGCCACCAGAACAATAATTCTACCGATCTATCAATTGACCAATTTGTAAAAACACACATTATGCTACAAATTATATACCATATTAAAGTGCAATCATAATGCTTTAAAATGATGCATAAAAGACTGTCATAGCATGAAAACTGTCAATGTTATTTGCAACCATATTGGAACCTCAAATTACCGCCTTTTTAAAGCTGTACCAATAAATATACCGATCTATCCAATTTTTGTAAAAATTTATTATGCCACAAATTATACACAAAAACAAAGTGCAACTGTAATGCTTTAAAATGATGCATAAATGACTGTCATAGCATGAAAACTGTCAAAGTTATTCACAACCATATCGGAACCTCAAATTACCGCGTTTTTAAACCTGGGAAAATAATTCTACCGATTTATCCAATTGGCCGTTTTCTAAAAATACATTATGCAATAAATTATATACCAAAACAATTGGCAATTTTAATGCTTTAAAATGGTGCATAAACGACTGTCCTAGCACGAAAACTGCCAAAATAATTCTACCGATCTATCTAATTGGCAATTTTCTAAAAATATATTATGCAATAAATTATATACCAAAACAAATGGCAACTAAAATGCAATAAAGAGATGTATAAACGACTGTTATAACATGAAAACTATAAAAGTTATTTGCAACCATATCGGGGCCTTAAATTACTGCATTTTTAAACCTGTACCAATAAATATACCGATCTATCCAATTTTTGTAAAAATTCATTATGCCACAAATTATACACGAAAACAAAGTGCAACTGTAATGCTTTAAAATGATGCATAAATGACTGTCATAGCATGAAAACTGTCAAAGTTATTCACAACCATATCGGAACCTCAAATTACCGCCTTTTTAAACCTGGAAAAATAATTCTAACCGATTTATCCAATTGGCCGTTTTCTAAAAATACATTATGCAATAAATTATTATACCAAAACAATTGGCAATTTTAATGCTTTAAAATGGTGCATAAACGACTGTCCTAGCACGAAAACTGCCAAAGTTAATTGCAGCCATATCGGAACCCCAGATTACCGCGTTTATTAAACATAGAACAATAATTCTACCGATCTATCAAATTCACCAATTAGTAAAAACACACATTATGCTACAAATTATATACCATATTAAAGTGCAATCATAATGCTTTAAAATGATGCATAAATGACTGTCATAGCATGAAAACTGTCAATGTTATTTGCAACCATATCGGAACCTCAAATTACCGCCTTTTTAAAGCTGTGAAAATAATTCTACCGATCTATCCAATTGGCAATTTTCTAAAAATATATTATGCAATAAATTATATACCAAAACAAATGGCAACTAAAATGCAATAAAAAGATATATAAACGACTGTTATAACATGAAAACTATAAAAGTTATTTGCAACCATATCGGAGCCTTGAATTACCGCATTTTTAAACCTGTACCAATAAATATACCGATCTATCCAACTTTTGTAAAAATTCATTATGCCACAAATTATACACCAAAATAAAGTGCAATCATAATGCTCTAAACTGATGCATAAATGACTGTCATAGCATGAAAACTGTCAAAGTAATTCACAACCATATCGGAACCTCAAATTACCGCCTTTTTAAACCTGGGAAAATAATTCTATCGATCTATCCAATTGGCCATCTTCTAAAAATACATTATGTAATAAATTATATACCAAAACAAATGGCAACTATAGTGCAATAAAAAGATATATAAACGACTGTTATAACATGAAAACTATAAAAGTTATTTGCAACCATATCGGAGCCTTGAATTATCGCATTTTTAGACCTGTACCAATAAATATACCGATCTATTCAACTTTTGTAAAAATTCATTATGCCACAAATTATACATCAAAATAAAGTGCAACTGTAATGCTTTAAAATGATGCATAAACTATTGCCCTAGCATGAAAACTGTCAAAGTTATTTGCAACCATATCGGAACCTCAAATTACCGCGTTTTTAAACATAGAACAATAATTCTACCGATCCATCAAATTGACCATTTTTTAGACGAACACATTATGCCACAAATGATATACCAAATTAAAGTGCAATCATAATGCTCTAAACTGATGCATAAATGACTGTCATAGCATGAAAACTGTCAAAGTTATTCACAACCATATCGGAACCTCAAATTACCGCCTTTTTAAACCTCAGAAAATAATTCTACCGATCTATCCAATTGGTCATTTTCTTAAAATACATTTTGTAATAAATTATATACCAAAACAAATGGCAATTTTAATGCTTTAAAATGGTGCATAAACGACTGTCCTAGCACGAAAACTGCCAAAGTTAATTGCAACCATATCGGAACCTCAGATTACTGCTTTTATTAAACATAGAACAATAATTCTACAGATCTATCAAATTGACCAATTTGTAAAAACACACATTATGCTACAAATTATATACCATATTAAAGTGCAATCATAATGCTTTAAAATGATGCATAAATGACTGTCATAGCATGAAAACTGTCAATGTTATTTGCAACCATATCGGAACCTCAAATTACCGCCTTTTTAAAGCTGTGAAAATAATTCTACCGATCTATCCAATTGGCAATTTTCTAAAAATATATTATGCAATAAATTATATACCAAAACTAATGGCAACTATAATGCAATAAAAAGATATATAAACGACTGTTATAACATGAAAACTATAAAAGTTATTTGCAACCATGTCGGAGCCTTGAATTACCGCATTTTTAAACCTGTACCAATAAATATACCGATCTATCCAACTTTTGTAAAAATTCATTATGCCACAAATTATACACCAAAATAAAGTGCAACTGTAATGCTTTAAAATGATGCATAAACTATTGCCCTAGCATGAAAACTGTCAAAGTTATTTGCAACCATATCGGAACCTCAAATTACCGCGTTTTTAAACATAGAACAATAATTCTACCGATCCTTCAAATTGACCATTTTTTAGACGAACACATTGTGCCACAAATGATATACCAAATTAAAGTGCAATCATAATGCTTTAAAATGATGCATAAATGACTGTCATAGCATGAAAACTGTCAAAGTTATTCACAACCATATCGGAACCTCAAATTACCGCCTTTTTAAACCTGGGAAAATAATTCTACCGATCTATCCAATTGGCCATTTTCTAAAAATACATTATGCAATAAATTATATACCAAAACAAATGGCAATTTTAATGCTTTAAAATGGTGCATAAACGACTGTCCTAGCACGAAAACTGCCAAAGTTAATTGCAACCATATCGGAACCTCAGATTACTGCGTTTATTAAACATAGAACAATAATTCTACCGATCTATCAAATTGACCAATTTGTAAAAATACACATTATGTCCATGGACGTTATGACAATTTCAAAAGTGTTACAATGTCCATGAGCAATGGGACATAAAGTCCATGGATTTCAAAGAGTCCATTTATCAAAAAGGCTTAATTTAGCGAAGCCGGTGTTCGAAATACCCCAGAGTTTGAAACCCCTGCGCCCGGCCGAAGGCCGGCTATCCAGGACACTTTTTAATAGGAGTCCAAAATGTAACAATTACCAAATTTAGGAGCAATTCTTTTCGGGATAAGAGCGTCCCTATCTTAAATTTTAAACAAATTTTCCAATACATTTCTGATTTCAAAGTGTCACAATGTCCATGGACATTATGACATTTTAAAAAAGTGACATAATGTCCATGGACGTTATGTCATTTTTTGGTGTGTCATAATGTCCATGGACATTATGACATTATGACATGCCACCAGAACAATAATTCTACCGATCTATCAAATTGACCAATTTGTAAAAACACACATTATGCTACAAATTATATACCATATTAAAGTGCAATCATAATGCTTTAAAATGATGCATAAAAGACTGTCATAGCATGAAAACTGTCAATGTTATTTGCAACCATATTGGAACCTCAAATTACCGCCTTTTTAAAGCTGTACCAATAAATATACCGATCTATCCAATTTTTGTAAAAATTTATTATGCCACAAATTATACACAAAAACAAAGTGCAACTGTAATGCTTTAAAATGATGCATAAATGACTGTCATAGCATGAAAACTGTCAAAGTTATTCACAACCATATCGGAACCTCAAATTACCGCGTTTTTAAACCTGGGAAAATAATTCTACCGATTTATCCAATTGGCCGTTTTCTAAAAATACATTATGCAATAAATTATATACCAAAACAAATGGCAACTATAGTGCAATAAAAAGATATATAAACGACTGTTATAACATGAAAACTATAAAAGTTATTTGCAACCATATCGGAGCCTTGAATTATCGCATTTTTAGACCTGTACCAATAAATATACCGATCTATTCAACTTTTGTAAAAATTCATTATGCCACAAATTATACATCAAAATAAAGTGCAACTGTAATGCTTTAAAATGATGCATAAACTATTGCCCTAGCATGAAAACTGTCAAAGTTATTTGCAACCATATCGGAACCTCAAATTACCGCGTTTTTAAACATAGAACAATAATTCTACCGATCCATCAAATTGACCATTTTTTAGACGAACACATTATGCCACAAATGATATACCAAATTAAAGTGCAATCATAATGCTCTAAACTGATGCATAATGACTGTCATAGCATGAAAACTGTCAAAGTTATTCACAACCATATCGGAACCTCAAATTACCGCCTTTTTAAACCTCAGAAAATAATTCTACCGATCTATCCAATTGGTCATTTTCTTAAAATACATTTTGTAATAAATTATATACCAAAACAAATGGCAATTTTAATGCTTTAAAATGGTGCATAAACGACTGTCCTAGCACGAAAACTGCCAAAGTTAATTGCAACCATATCGGAACCTCAGATTACTGCTTTTATTAAACATAGAACAATAATTCTACAGATCTATCAATTGACCAATTTGTAAAAACACACATTATGCTACAAATTATATACCATATTAAAGTGCAATCATAATGCTTTAAAATGATGCATAAATGACTGTCATAGCATGAAAACTGTCAATGTTATTTGAAACCATATCGGAACCTCAAATTACCGCCTTTTTAAAGCTGTGAAAATAATTCTACCGATCTATCCAATTGGCAATTTTCTAAAAATATATTATGCAATAAATTATATACCAAAACTAATGGCAACTATAATGCAATAAAAAGATATATAAACGACTGTTATAACATGAAAACTATAAAAGTTATTTGCAACCATGTCGGAGCCTTGAATTACCGCATTTTTAAACCTGTACCAATAAATATACCGATCTATCCAACTTTTGTAAAAATTCATTATGCCACAAATTATACACCAAAATAAAGTGCAACTGTAATGCTTTAAAATGATGCATAAACTATTGCCCTAGCATGAAAACTGTCAAAGTTATTTGCAACCATATCGGAACCTCAAATTACCGCGTTTTTAAACATAGAACAATAATTCTACCGATCCTTCAAATTGACCATTTTTTAGACGAACACATTGTGCCACAAATGATATACCAAATTAAAGTGCAATCATAATGCTTTAAAATGATGCATAAATGACTGTCATAGCATGAAAACTGTCAAAGTTATTCACAACCATATCGGAACCTCAAATTACCGCCTTTTTAAACCTGGGAAAATAATTCTACCGATCTATCCAATTGGCCATTTTCTAAAAATACATTATGCAATAAATTATATACCAAAACAAATGGCAATTTTAATGCTTTAAAATGGTGCATAAACGACTGTCCTAGCACGAAAACTGCCAAAGTTAATTGCAACCATATCGGAACCTCAGATTACTGCGTTTATTAAACATAGAACAATAATTCTACCGATCTATCAAATTGACCAATTTGTAAAAATACACATTATGTCCATGGACGTTATGACAATTTCAAAAGTGTTACAATGTCCATGAGCAATGGGACATAAAGTCCATGGATTTCAAAGAGTCCATTTATCAAAAAGGCTTAATTTAGCGAAGCCGGTGTTCGAAATACCCCAGAGTTTGAAACCCCTGCGCCCGGCCGAAGGCCGGCTATCCAGGACACTTTTTAATAGGAGTCCAAAATGTAACAATTACCAAATTTAGGAGCAATTCTTTTCGGGATAAGAGCGTCCCTATCTTAAATTTTAAACAAATTTTCCAATACATTTCTGATTTCAAAGTGCCACAATGTCCATGGACATTATGACATTTTAAAAAAGTGACATAATGTCCATGGACGTTATGTCATTTTTTGGTGTGTCATAATGTCCATGGACATTATGACATTATGACATGCCACCAGAACAATAATTCTACCGATCTATCAAATTGACCAATTTGTAAAAACACACATTATGCTACAAATTATATACCATATTAAAGTGCAATCATAATGCTTTAAAATGATGCATAAAAGACTGTCATAGCATGAAAACTGTCAATGTTATTTGCAACCATATTGGAACCTCAAATTACCGCCTTTTTAAAGCTGTACCAATAAATATACCGATCTATCCAATTTTTGTAAAAATTTATTATGCCACAAATTATACACAAAAACAAAGTGCAACTGTAATGCTTTAAAATGATGCATAAATGACTGTCATAGCATGAAAACTGTCAAAGTTATTCACAACCATATCGGAACCTCAAATTACCGCGTTTTTAAACCTGGGAAAATAATTCTACCGATTTATCCAATTGGCCGTTTTCTAAAAATACATTATGCAATAAATTATATACCAAAACAAATGGCAACTATAGTGCAATAAAAAGATATATAAACGACTGTTATAACATGAAAACTATAAAAGTTATTTGCAACCATATCGGAGCCTTGAATTATCGCATTTTTAGACCTGTACCAATAAATATACCGATCTATTCAACTTTTGTAAAAATTCATTATGCCACAAATTATACATCAAAATAAAGTGCAACTGTAATGCTTTAAAATGATGCATAAACTATTGCCCTAGCATGAAAACTGTCAAAGTTATTTGCAACCATATCGGAACCTCAAATTACCGCGTTTTTAAACATAGAACAATAATTCTACCGATCCATCAAATTGACCATTTTTTAGACGAACACATTATGCCACAAATGATATACCAAATTAAAGTGCAATCATAATGCTCTAAACTGATGCATAAATGACTGTCATAGCATGAAAACTGTCAAAGTTATTCACAACCATATCGGAACCTCAAATTACCGCCTTTTTAAACCTCAGAAAATAATTCTACCGATCTATCCAATTGGTCATTTTCTTAAAATACATTTTGTAATAAATTATATACCAAAACAAATGGCAATTTTAATGCTTTAAAATGGTGCATAAACGACTGTCCTAGCACGAAAACTGCCAAAGTTAATTGCAACCATATCGGAACCTCAGATTACTGCTTTTATTAAACATAGAACAATAATTCTACAGATCTATCAAATTGACCAATTTGTAAAAACACACATTATGCTACAAATTATATACCATATTAAAGTGCAATCATAATGCTTTAAAATGATGCATAAATGACTGTCATAGCATGAAAACTGTCAATGTTATTTGCAACCATATCGGAACCTCAAATTACCGCCTTTTTAAAGCTGTGAAAATAATTCTACCGATCTATCCAATTGGCAATTTTCTAAAAATATATTATGCAATAAATTATATACCAAAACTAATGGCAACTATAATGCAATAAAAAGATATATAAACGACTGTTATAACATGAAAACTATAAAAGTTATTTGCAACCATGTCGGAGCCTTGAATTACCGCATTTTTAAACCTGTACCAATAAATATACCGATCTATCCAACTTTTGTAAAAATTCATTATGCCAAAAATTATACACCAAAATAAAGTGCAACTGTAATGCTTTAAAATGATGCATAAACTATTGCCCTAGCATGAAAACTGTCAAAGTTATTTGCAACCATATCGGAACCTCAAATTACCGCGTTTTTAAACATAGAACAATAATTCTACCGATCCTTCAAATTGACCATTTTTTAGACGAACACATTGTGCCACAAATGATATACCAAATTAAAGTGCAATCATAATGCTTTAAAATGATGCATAAATGACTGTCATAGCATGAAAACTGTCAAAGTTATTCACAACCATATCGGAACCTCAAATTACCGCCTTTTTAAACCTGGGAAAATAATTCTACCGATCTATCCAATTGGCCATTTTCTAAAAATACATTATGCAATAAATTATATACCAAAACAAATGGCAATTTTAATGCTTTAAAATGGTGCATAAACGACTGTCCTAGCACGAAAACTGCCAAAGTTAATTGCAACCATATCGGAACCTCAGATTACTGCGTTTATTAAACATAGAACAATAATTCTACCGATCTATCAAATTGACCAATTTGTAAAAATACACATTATGTCCATGGACGTTATGACAATTTCAAAAGTGTTACAATGTCCATGAGCAATGGGACATAAAGTCCATGGATTTCAAAGAGTCCATTTATCAAAAAAGGCTTAATTTAGCGAAGCCGGTGTTCGAAATACCCCAGAGTTTGAAACCCCTGCGCCCGGCCGAAGGCCGGCTATCCAGGACACTTTTTAATAGGAGTCCAAAATGTAACAATTACCAAATTTAGGAGCAATTCTTTTCGGGATAAGAGCGTCCCTATCTTAAATTTTAAACAAATTTTCCAATACATTTCTGATTTCAAAGTGTCACAATGTCCATGGACATTATGACATTTTAAAAAAGTGACATAATGTCCATGGACGTTATGTCATTTTTTGGTGTGTCATAATGTCCATGGACATTATGACATTATGACATGCCACCAGAACAATAATTCTACCGATCTATCAAATTGACCAATTTGTAAAAACACACATTATGCTACAAATTATATACCATATTAAAGTGCAATCATAATGCTTTAAAATGATGCATAAAAGACTGTCATAGCATGAAAACTGTCAATGTTATTTGCAACCATATTGGAACCTCAAATTACCGCCTTTTTAAAGCTGTACCAATAAATATACCGATCTATCCAATTTTTGTAAAAATTTATTATGCCACAAATTATACACAAAAACAAAGTGCAACTGTAATGCTTTAAAATGATGCATAAATGACTGTCATAGCATGAAAACTGTCAAAGTTATTCACAACCATATCGGAACCTCAAATTACCGCGTTTTTTAACCTGGGAAAATAATTCTACCGATTTATCCAATTGGCCGTATTCTAAAAATACATTATGCAATAAATTATATACCAAAACAATTGGCAATTTTAATGCTTTAAAATGGTGCATAAACGACTGTCCTAGCACGAAAACTGCCAAAATAATTCTACCGATCTATCTAATTGGCAATTTTCTAAAATATATTATGCAATAAATTATATACCAAAACAAATGGCAACTAAAATGCAATAAAGAGATGTATAAACGACTGTTATAACATGAAAACTATAAAAGTTATTTGCAACCATATCGGGGCCTTAAATTACTGCATTTTTAAACCTGTACCAATAAATATACCGATCTATCCAATTTTTGTAAAAATTCATTATGCCACAAATTATACACGAAAACAAAGTGCAACTGTAATGCTTTAAAATGATGCATAAATGACTGTCATAGCATGAAAACTGTCAAAGTTATTCACAACCATATCGGAACCTCAAATTACCGCCTTTTTAAACCTGGAAAAATAATTCTACCGATTTATCCAATTGGCCGTTTTCTAAAAATAAATTATATACCAAAACAATTGGCAATTTTAATGCTTTAAAATGGTGCATAAACGACTGTCCTAGCACGAAAACTGCCAAAGTTAATTGCAGCCATATCGGAACCCCAGATTACCGCGTTTATTAAACATAGAACAATAATTCTACCGATCTATCAAATTCACCAATTAGTAAAAACACACATTATGCTACAAATTATATACCATATTAAAGTGCAATCATAATGCTTTAAAATGATGCATAAATGACTGTCATAGCATGAAAACTGTCAATGTTATTTGCAACCATATCGGAACCTCAAATTAGCGCCTTTTTAAAGCTGTGAAAATAATTCTACCGATCTATCTAATTGGCAATTTCTAAAAATATATTATGCAATAAATTATATACCAAAACAAATGGCAACTATAAAGCAATAAAATGATATATAAACGACTGTTATAACATGAAAACTATAAAAGTTATTTGCAACCATGGAGATTTTGCAGATGGAGGCGGGACTGGTTTCCGTACATCTGTCACAGATATTCACTGCATGCTTAAAATTGGCATATACCCCAGTTAAATGGCAGGATGCAAGGGTAATATTTATACCCAAACCAGGGAAACCTAGCTATGCGACACCTAAGTCCTATCGACCGATAAGTCTTACGTCCTTCCTACTTAAAACCTTGGAACGGATAGTCGATAGCATGGTTAAAAGCAGCATACCATACAATGACCTTAAATATAAGCAGCATGCTTATGTAAAGGGACGATCGGTGGAGACCGCTTTAAATGAAGTTGTCCACTACATAAGTGAATCTTTCGATAGCAAACTGTATACACTGGCAGTATGCATTGACATCGAAGGCGCTTTCAATAACGTGCACACTGATACCCTTATCCAATCCCTAGACCAGTTTTATGTTGACCGGGTGCTCCGTAACTGGATCAACTACATGCTAAGGAACAGATGGATAAGCTGCGAGATGTACGATATAACTATCAGGAAAAAGGTATTTCGCGGTATACCACAGGGTGGCATTTTGTCACCTTTACTCTGGGTCACCACGATTAATAGCCTCCTAAGGACCCTAACCGAGAAAGGACTTAGACCTGTCTGCTATGCAGACGATGTCGTAATACTTTTAAAGGGAAAGGATCCAAATTACTTGTGTAGAAGAGCTGAGGAGGCTCTGAATACGGCCTTGAGCTGGGCTCAACCGAGAGGCCTCAATGTTAACCCGGCGAAGACGGAAATCTGTCTTTTCACAAGAAAGACAAAAATTTCTACATATACTGAACCTTGCTTCTTGGGCAAGAAGATACCGGTGACAGACAAAGTTAAGTACTTAGGTGTAATACTTGACCGGAAATTAAAATGGAGACACCACATAGAGGATAGGATCAACAAGGCACATCGGTGCTGGGCGATATGTAGGAGAACCATAGGCATGAAATGGGGTCTTAGTCCTACTATGACAAATTGGCTTTATAAAAGTGTAATTAGACCAATTCTAGCTTATGCTTCAATAATCTGGTGGACTGCTTTGGACAAAAAGTGTAATATCAAACTACTACAGGGAGTTCAGCGTACATGCTGCTTGGGTATAAGTGGTGCCATGTGTACTACTTCAACCAAGGCTCTGGAAACGTTGCTAGATATTCCACCCATTGAAACATATATAAGATATGAGGCGGCGCTTACAGCCGAACGGCTCTTTACTTTAGGCGAACTGGCCAAAAACGGTTATAGGACACGTCATCAATGTATACTGGACACATTGGAAGGTTATACACATTCATCGGACGTGCCTGATCGCATACCAGACACTGAATATGTCGGAAACTTTGAAACGCTAATCCCAGATAGAATGTCTTGGTCAAGCGGAACATTAGAGCAAATACCAGTAGGAATCCGTTGCTACACGGATGGCTCTAAATTAGGGGACAAAGTGGGTCTGGGGTTCTATATTGAAGACCCAGAAACAGAAATATACCACCGTTTACCTAATCATAACACAAGCTTCCAGGCAGAAGTACGAGCAATAACGGAATGTGTAAATTGGATTAGAATAAATATGGCGCCCACAGGGCTTAATATATTTACCGACAGCCAGAAGGCAATTTGTGCGATATCAGGTGATAGAATTAAATCTAAGACCGTATTGGATTGTAAGAAAGCTTTAACTGAATACTCTCCCAGAGGTAAGGTTCACATCATATGGGTACCAGGCCACTCGGGAGTAATCGGCAACGAAAGGGCGAATGTAATAGCTTTAAAGGGAAGGGAGCTCGATGTAGTTAACCTGACAAACGCAAAACCATTCGACGCAACAAAAGCTGAATTAAAAATATGGATGAGAGAATCCCATAAGGCCTCTTGGAATAATGAAACGGTGGGTAGAACCACAAAGATTCTATGGGGTGACCCTGATGAGAGCAAGACGAGAAATCTTCTCAAAATGAGCAAGTCTGAGGTTAGTATGATGGTACGTATTCTCAGTGGACACACAGGATTACGAAGCACATCTATACAAAATTGGACGTGCGAATTCAGACGAATGTAGAGCATGTGGAGAGGACAGTGAAACTCTGGAGCACTTTCTTTGCCATTGTCAGGCATTCGTCGAAGTTAGATCCAAGTATCTTGGAAGTGATGTTATTCCAGAAATAACATTCTTAACCAACACCGATTGGAAGATTCTTAGGAATTACGTCCAGGAAACTGAGTTTCTGAACATGGAAAAATAATACATTCAGTGAACAATTTTTTTTTTTTTTTTTTTTTTTTTTTTTTTTTTTCTTGAATTGGAGCGCACAACAGGCCCGATAGTGGCCTAGGTGTATTTCTTCGGATTTGATGTAGTATACATCCTCCTATCAACCTACCTACCTACCTACCTATTGCCAACCATATCGGAGCCTTGAATTACCGCATTTTAAACCTGTACAATAATTCTACCGATCTATCCAACTTTTGTAAAAATCATATGCCACAATTATACACCAAAATAAAGTGCAACTGTAATGCTTTAAAATGCTGAATAAACTATTGCCCCTAGCATGAAAACTGTCAAAGTTATTTGCAACCATATCGGAACCTCAAATTACCGCGTTTTTAAACATAGAACAATAATTCTACAGATCTATCAAATTGACTATTTTTTAGACGAACACATTATGCCACAAATGATATACCAAATTAAAGTGCAATCATAATGCTCTAAACTGATGCATAAATGACTGTCATAGCATGAAAACTGTCAAAGTTATTCACAACCATATCGGAACCTCAAATTACCGCCTTTTTAAACCTGGGAAAATAATTCTACCGATCTATCCAATTGGCCATTTTCTAAAAATACATTATGCAATAAATTATATACCAAAACAAATGGCAATTTTAATGCTTTAAATGGTGCATAAACGACTGTCCTAGCACGAAAACTGCCAAAGTTAATTGCAACCATATCGGAACCTCAGATTACTGCGTTTATTGAACATAGAACAATAATTCTACCGATCTATCAAATTGACCAATTTGTAAAAATACACATTATGCTTACAAATGATATACCATATTAAAGTGCAATCATAATGCTTTAAAATGATGCATAAATGACTGTCATAGCGTGAAAACTGTCAATGTTATTTGCAGCCATATCGGAACCTCAAACTACCGCGTTTTTAAAGCTGTGAAAATAATTCTACCGATCTATCCAATTGGCCATTTTCCAAAAATATATTATGGAATAAATTATATACCAAAGCAAATGGCAACTATAATGCAATAAAAAGATATATAAACGACTGTTATAACATGAAAACTATAAAAGTTATTTGCAACCATATCGGAGCCTTAAATTACCGCATTTTTGAACCTGTACCAATAAATATACCGATCTATCCAACTTTTGTGAAAATTCATTATGCCACAAATTATACACCAAAATAAAGTGCAACTGTAATGCTTTAAAATGATGCATAAACTATTGCCCTAGCATGAAAACTGTCAAAGTTATTTGCAACCATATCGGAACCTCAAATTACCCGCGTTTTTAAAACATAGAACAATAATTCTACCGATCCTTCAAATTGACCATTTTTTAGACGAACACATTGTGCCACAAATGATATACCAAATTAAAGTGCAATCATAATGCTTTAAAATGATGCATAAATGACTGTCATAGCATGAAAACTGTCAAAGTTATTCACAACCATATCGGAACCTCAAATTACCGCCTTTTTAAACCTGGGAAAATAATTCTACCGATCTATCCAATTGGCCATTTTCTAAAAATACATTATGCAATAAATTATATACCAAAACAAATGGCAATTTTAATGCTTTAAAATGGTGCATAAACGACTGTCCTAGCACGAAAACTGCCAAAGTTAATTGCAACCATATCGGAACCTCAGATTACTGCGTTTATTAAACATAGAACAATAATTCTACCGATCTATCAAATTGACCAATTTGTAAAAATACACATTATGCTACAAATGATATACCATATTAAAGTGCAATCATAATGCTTTAAAATGATGCATAAATGACTGTCATAGCGTGAAAACTGTCAATGTTATTTGCAGCCATATCGGAACCTCAAACTACCGCGTTTTTAAAGCTGTGAAAATAATTCTACCGATCTATCCAATTGGCCATTTTCCAAAAATATCATTATGGAATAAGTTATATACCAAAGCAAATGGCAACTATAATGCAATAAAAAGATATATAAACGACTGTTATAACATGAAAACTATAAAAGGTATTTGCAACCATATCGGAGCCTTAAATTACCGCATTTTTGAACCTGTACCAATAAATATACCGATCTATCCAACTTTTGTAAAAATTCATTATGCCACAAATTATACACCAAAATAAAGTGCAACTGTAATGCTTTAAAATGATGCGTAAACTAATGCCCTAGCATGAAAACTGTCAAAGTTATTTGCAACCATATCGGAACCTCAAATTACCGCGTTTTTACACATAGAACAATAATTCTACCGATCCATCAAATTGACCATTTTTTAGACGAACACATTATGCCACAAATGATATGCCAAATTAAAGTGCAATCATAATGCTCTAAACTGATGCATAAATGACTGTAATAGCATGAAAACTGTCAAAGTAATTCACAACCATATCGGAACCTCAAATTACCGCCTTTTTAAACCTGGGAAAATAATTCTATCGATCTATCCAATTAGCCATCTTCTAAAAATACATTATGCAATAAATTATATACCAAAACAAATGGCAACTAAAATGCAATAAAAAGATGTATAAACGACTGTTATAACATGAAAACTATAAAAGTTATTTGCAACCATATCGGGGCCTTAAATTACCGCATTTTTAAACCTGTACCAATAAATATACCGATCTATCCAATTTTTGTAAAAATTCATTATGCCACAAATTATACACAAAAACAAAGTGCAACTGTAATGCTTTAAAATGATGCATAAATGACTGTCATAGCATGAAAACTGTCAAAGTTATTCACAACCATATCGGAACCTCAAATTACCGCGTTTTAAACCTGGGAAAATAATTCTACCGATTCTATCCAATTGGCCATTTTCTAAAAATACATTATGCAATAAATTATATACCAAACAAATGGCAATTTTAATGCTTTAAAATGGTGCATAAACGACTGTCCTAGCACGAAAACTGCAGTTATTGCAGCCATTACGGAACCTCAGATTACCGCGTTTATTAACATAGAACAATAATTCTACCGATCTATCAAATTGACCAATTTGTACAAATACACATTATGCTACAAATGATATACCATATTAAAGTGCAATCATAATGCTTTAAAATGATCCATAAATGGCTGTCATAGCGTGAAAACTGTCAACGTTATTTGCAACCATATCGGAACCTCAAATTACCGCCTTTTTAAAGCTGTGAAAATAATTCTACCGATCTATCCAATTGGCAATTTTCTAAAAATATATTATGCAATAAATTATATACCAAATCAAATGGCAACTATAATGCAATAAAAAGATATATAAACGACTGTTATAACATGAAAACTATAAAAGTTATTTGCAACCATATCGGAGCCTTGAATTACCGCATTTTTAAACCTGTACCAATAAATATACCGATCTATCCAACTTTTGTAAAAATTCATTATGCCACAAATTATACACCAAAATAAAGAGCAACTGTAATGCTTTAAAATGATGCATAAACTATTGCCCTAGCATGAAAACTGTCAAAGTTATTTGCAACCATATCGGAACCTCAAATTACCGCCTTTTTAAACCTGGGAAAATAATTCTACCGATCTATCCAATTGGCCATTTTCTTAAAATACATTATGCAATAAATTATATACCAAAACAAATGGCAATTTTAATGCTTTAAAATGGTGCATAAACGACTGTCCTAGCACGAAAACTCCCAAAGTTAATTGCAACCATAACGGAACCTCAGATTACTGATTTTATTAAACATAGAACAATAATTCTACCGATCCATCAAATTGACCAATTTGTAAAAACACACATTATGCTACAAATTATATACCATATTAAAGTGCAATCATAATGCTTTAAAATGATGCATAAATGACTGTCATAGCATGAAAACTGTCAATGTTATTTGCAACCATATCGGAACCTCAAATGACCGCCTTTTTAAAGCTGTGAAAATAATTCTACCGATCTATCCAATTGGCAATTTTCTAAAAATATATTATGCAATAAATTATATACCAAAACAAATGACAACTATAATGCAATAAAAAGATATATAAACGACTGTTATAACATGAAAACTATAAAAGTTATTTGTAGCCATATCGGAGCCTTGAATTACCGCATTTTTAAACCTGTACCAATAAATATACCGATCTATCCAACTTTTGTAAAAATTCATTATGCCACAAATTATACACCAAAATAAAGTGCAACTGTAATGCTTTAAAATGATGCATAAACTATTGCCCTAGCATGAAAACTGTCAAAGTTATTTGCAACCATATCGGAACCTCAAATTACCGCGTTTTTAAACATAGAACAATAATTCTACCGATCCTTCAAATTGACCATTTTTTAGACGAACACATTATGCTACAAATGATATACCAAATTAAAGTGCAATTATAATGCTCTAAACTGATGCATAAATGACTGTAATAGCATGAAAACTGTCAAAGTAATTCACAACCATATCAGAACCTCAAATTACATCCTTTTTAAACCTGGGAAAATAATTCTATCGATCTATCCAATTAGCTATCTTCTAAAAATACATTATGCAATAAATTATATACCAAAACAAATGGCAACTAAAATGCAATAAAAAGATGTATAAACGACTGTTATAACATGAAAACTATAAAAGTTATTTGCAACCATATCGGGGCCTTAAATTACCGCATTTTTAAACCTGTACCAATAAATATACCGATCTATCCAATTTTTGTAAAAATTCATTATGCCACAAATTATACACAAAAACAAAAAGCAACTGTAATGCTTTAAAATGATGCATAAATGACTGTCATAGCATGAAAACTGTCAAAGTTATTCACAACCATATCGGAACATCAAATTACCGCGTTTTTAAACCTGGGAAAATAATTCTACCGATTTATCCAATTGGCCGTTTTCTAAAAATACATTATGCAATAAATTATATACCAAAACAAATGGCAATTTTAATGCTTTAAAATGGTGCATAAACGACTGTCCTAGCACGAAAACTGCCAAAGTTAATTGCAGCCATATCGGAACCTCAGATTACCCGTTTATTAAACATAGAACAATAATTCTACCGATCTATCAAATTCACCAATTAGTAAAAACACACATTATGCTACAAATTATAACCATATTAAAGTGCAATTATAATGCTTTAAAATGAAGCATAAATGACTGTCATAGCATGAAAACTGTCAATGTTATTTGCAACCATATCGGAACCTCAAATTACCGCCTTTTTAAAGCTGTGAAAATAATTCTACCGATCTATCCAATTGGCAATTTTCTAAAAATATATTATGCAATAAATTATATACCAAAACAAATGGCAACTATAATGCAATAAAAAGATATATAAACGACTGTTATAACATGAAAACTATAAAAGTTATTTGCAACCATATCGGAGCCTTGAATTACCGCATTTTTAAACCTGTACCAATAAATATACCGATCTATCCAACTTTTGTAAAAATTCATTATGCCACAAATTATACACCAAAATAAAGTGCAACTGTAATGCTTTAAAATGATGCATAAACTATTACCCTAGCATGAAACTGTCAAAGTTATTTGCAACCATATCGGAACCTCAAATTACCGCGTTTTTAAACATAGAACAATAATTCTACCGATCCTTCAAATGGACCATTTTTTAGACGAACACATTGTGCCACAAATGATATACCAAATTAAAGTGCAATCATAATGCTTTGAAATGATGCATAAATGACTGTCATAGCATGAAAACTGTCAAAGTTATTCACAACCATATCGGAACCTCAAATTACCGCCTTTATAAACCTGGGAAAATAATTCTACCGATCTATCCAATTGGCCATTTTCCAAAAATATGTTATGGAATAAATTATATACCAAAGCAAATGGCAACTATAATGCAATAAAAAGATATATAAACGACTGTTATAACATGAAAACTATAAAAGTTATTTGCAACCATATCGGAGCCTTAAATTACCGCATTTTTGAACCTGTACCAATAAATATACCGATCTATCCAATTTTTGTAAAAATTCATTATGCCACAAATTATACACCAAAATAAAGTGCAACTGTAATGTTTTAAAATGATGCATAAACTATTGCCCTAGCATGAAAACTGTCAAAGTTATTTGCAACCATATCGGAACCTCAAATTACCGCTTTTTTAAACATAGAACAATAATTCTACCGATCCTTCAAATGGACCATTTTTTAGACGAACACATTATGCCACAAATGATATACCAAATTAAAGTGCAATCATAATGCTTTGAAATGATGCATAAATGACTGTCATAGCATGAAAACTGTCAAAGTTATTCACAACCATATCGGAACCTCAAATTACCGCCTTTTTAAACCTGGGAAAATAATTCTACCGATCTATCCAATTGGCCATTTTCCAAAAATATGTTATGGAATAAATTATATACCAAAGCAAATGGCAACTATAATGCAATAAAAAGATATATAAACGACTGTTATAACATGAAAACTATAAAAGTTATTTGCAACCATATCGGAGCCTTAAATTACCGCATTTTTGAACCTGTACCAATAAATATACCGATCTATCCAATTTTTGTAAAAATTCATTATGCCACAAATTATACACCAAAATAAAGTGCAACTGTAATGCTTTAAAATGATGCGTAAACTAATGCCCTAGCATGAAAACTGTCAAAGTTATTTGCAACCATATCGGAACCTCAAATTACCGCGTTTTTAAACATAGAACAATAATTCTACCGATCCATCAAATTGACCATTTTTTAGACGAACACATTATGCCACAAATGATATACCAAATTAAAGTGCAATCATAATGCTCTAAACTGATACATAAATGACTGTCATAGCATGAAAACTGTCAAAGTAATTCACAACCATAACGGAACCTCAAATTACCGCCTTTTTAAACCTGGGAAAATAATTCTATCGATCTATCCAATTGGCCATCTTCTAAAAATACATTATGCAATAATGTATTTTTAGAAGATTTAGAAGAAATTACAGCATTTTTGAACCTGTACCAATAAATATACCGATCTATCCAATTTTTGTAAAAATTCATTATGCCACAAATTATACACAAAAACAAAGTGCAACTGTAATGCTTTAAAATGATGCATAAATGACTGTCATAGCATGAAAACTGTCAACGTTATTCACAACCATATCGGAACCTCAAATTACCGCGTTTTTAAACCTGGGAAAATAATTCTACCGATTTATCCAATTGACCGTTTTCTAAAAATTCATTATGCAATAAATTATATACCAAAACAAATGGCAATTTTAATGCTTTAAAATGGTGCATAAACGACTGTCCTAGCACGAAAACTGCCAAAGTTAATTGCAGCCATATCGGAACCTCAGATTACCGCGTTTCTTAAACATAGAACAATAATTCTACCGATCTATCAAATTCACCAATTAGTAAAAACACACATTATGCTACAAGTTATATACCATATTAAAGTGCAATCATAATGCTTTAAAATGATGCATAAATGACTGTCATAGCATGAAAACTGTCAATGTTATTTGCAACCATATCGGAACCTCAAATTACCGCCTTTTTAAAGCTGTGAAAATAATTCTACCGATCTACCCAATTGGCAATTTTCTAAAAATATATTATGCAATAAATTATATACCAAAACAAATGGCAACTATAATGCAATAAAAAGATATATAAACGACTGTTATAACATGAAAACTATAAAGGTTATTTGCAACCATATCGGAGCCTTGAATTACCGCATTTTTAAACCTGTACCAATAAATATACCGATCTATCTAACTTTTGTAAAAATTCATTATGCCACAAATTATACACCAAAATAAAGTGCAAATGTAATGCTTTAAAATGATGCATAAACTATTGCCCTAGCATGAAAACTGTCAAAGTTATTTGCAACCATATCGGAACCTCAAATTACCGCGTTTTTAAACATAGAACAATAATTCTACCGATCCTTCAAATTGACCATTTTTTTAGACGAACACATTGTGCCACAAATGATATACCCAATTAAAGTGCAATCATAATGCTTTAAAATGATGCATAAATGACTGTCATAGCATGAAAACTGTCAAAGTTATTCACAACCATATCGGAACCTCAAATTCCCGCCTTTTTAAACCTGGGAAAATAATTCTACCGATCTATCCAATTGGCCATTTTCTAAAAATACATTATGCAATAAATTATATACCAAAACAAATGGCAATTTTAATGCTTTAAAATGGTGCATAAACGACTGTCCTAGCACGAAAACTGCCAAAGTTAATTGCAACCATATCGGAACCTCAGATTACTGCGTTTATTAAACATAGAACAATAATTCTACCGATCTATCAAATTGACCAATTTGTAAAAATACACATTATGCTACAAATGATATACCATATTAAAGTGCAATCATAATGCTTTAAAATGACTGTCATAGCGTGAAAACTGTCAATGTTATTTGCAGCCATATCGGAACCTAAACTACCGCGTTTTTAAAGCTGTGAAAATAATTCTACCGATCTATCCAATTGGTCATTTTCCAAAAATATATTATGTAATAAATTATATACCAAAGCAAATGGCAACCGATCTATCCAATTTTTGTAAAAATTCATTATGCCACAAATTATACACCAAAATAAAGTGCAACTGTAATGCTTTAAAATGATGCGTAAACTAATGCCCTAGCATGAAAACTGTCAAAGTTATTTGCAACCATATCGGAACCTCAAATTACCGCGTTTTTAAACATAGAACAATAGTTCTACCGATCCATCAAATTGACCATTTTTTAGACGAACACATTATGCCACAAATGATATACCAAATTAAGGTGCAATCATAATGCTCTAAACTGATGCATAAATGACTGTCATAGCATGAAAACTGTCAAAGTTATTCACAACCATATCGGAACCTCAAATTACCGCCTTTTTAAACCTGGGAAAAATAATTCTACCGATCTATCCAATTGGCCATTTTCTAAAAATACATTATGCAATAAATTATATACCAAAACAAATGGCAATTTTAATGCTTTAAAATGGTGCATAAACGACTGTCCTAGCACGAAAACTGCCAAAGTTAATTGCAACCATATCGGAAACCTCAGATTACTGCGTTTATTAAACATAGAACAATAATTCTACCGATCTATCAAATTGACCAATTTTAAAAATACACATTATGCTACAAATGATATACGATATAAAGTGCAATCATAATGCTTTAAAATGATGCATAATGACTGTCATAGCGTGAAAACTGTCAATGTTATTTGCAGCCATATCGGAACCTCAAACTACCGCGTTTTTAAAGCTGTGAAAATAATTCTACCGATCTATCCAATTGGCCATTTTCCAAAAATACATTATGGAATAAATTATATACCAAAACAAATGGCAACTATAATGCAATAAAAAGATATATAAACGACTGTTATAGCATGAAAACTATAAAAGTTATTTGCAACCATATCGGAGCCTTGAATTACCGCATTTTTAAACCTGTACCAATAAATATACCGATCTATCCAACTTTTGTAAAAATTCATTATGCCACAAATTATACACCAAAATAAAGTGCAACTGTAATGCTTTAAAATGATGCATAAACTATTGCCCTAGCATGAAAACTGTCAAAGTTATTTGCAACCATATCGGAACCTCAAATTACCGCGTTTTTAAACATAGAACAATGATTCTACCGATCCATCAAATTGACCATTTTTTAGACGAACACATTATGCCACAAATGATATACCAAATAAAAGTGCAATCATAATGCTCTAAACTGATGCATAAATGACTGTCATAGCATGAAAACTGTCAAAGTTATTCACAACCATATTGGAACCTCAAATTACCGCCTTTTTAAACCTGGGAAAATAATTCTACCGATCTATCCAATTGGCCATTTTGTTAAAATACATTATGCAATAAATTATATACCAAAACAAATGGCAATTTTAATGCTTTAAAATGGTGCATAAATGACTGTCCTAGCACGAAAACTGCCAAAGTTAATTGCAACCATATCGGAACCTCAGATTACTGCTTTTATTAAACATAGAACAATAATTCTACCGATCTATCAAATTGACCAATTTGTAAAAACACACATTATGCTACAAATTATATACCATATTAAAGTGCAATCATAATGCTTTAAAATGATGCATAAATGACTGTCATAGCGTGAAAACTGTCAATGTTATTTGCAGCCATATCGGAACCTCAGACTACCGCGTTTTTAAAGCTGTGAAAATAATTCTACCGATCTATCCAATTGGCCATTTTCCAAAAATATATTATGGAATAAATTATATACCAAAGCAAATGGCAACTATAATGCAATAAAAAGATATATAAACGACTGTTATAACATGAAAAATAATTCTCTCTATCTACAATTGGCCTCCAATAAATATTATACCCACAATGCAACTACAATATATATAAACGACTGTTATACATGAAACTATAAAGTATTTGCAACCATATCGGAGCCTTGAAATACCGCATTTTTAAACCTGTACCAATAATAACCGATCTATCCACTTTTTGTAAAAATTCATTATGCCACAAATATACACAAAATGAAAGTGCAACTGTAATGCTTAAAATGATGCATAAACTAATGCCCTAGCATGAAAAACTGTCAAAGTTATTTGCAACCATATCGGAACTCAAATTACCGCGTTTTTAAACATAGAACAAATATTCTACCGATCCATCAAATTGACCATTTTTTTAGACGAACACATTATGCCACAAATGACTATACCAAATTAAAGTGCAATCATAATGCTTTAAAATGATGCATAAATGACTGTCATAGCATGAAAACTGTCAAAGTTATTCACAACCATATCGGAACCTCAAATTACCGCCTTTTAAACCTGGGAAAATAATTCTACCGATCTATCCAATTGGCCATTTTCTAAAAATACATTATGCAATAAATTATATACCAAAACAAATGGCAATTTAATGCTTTAAAATGGTGCATAACGACTGTCCTAGCACGAAAACTGCCAAAGTTAATTGCAACCATATCGGAACCTCAGATTACTGCTTTTATTAAACATAGAACAATATTCTACCGATCTATCAAATTGACCAATTTGTAAAAATACACATTATGCTACAAATGATATACCATATTAAAGTGCAATCATAATGCTTTAAAATGATGCATAAATGACTGTCATAGCGTGAAAACTGTCAATGTTATTTGCAGCCATATCGGAACCTCAAACTACCGCGTTTTTAAAGCTGTGAAAATAATTCTACCGATCTATCCAATTGGCCGTTTTCTAAAAATACATTATGCAATAAATTATATACCAAAACAAATGGCAACTATAATGCAATAAAAAGATATATAAACGACTGTTATAACATGAAAACTATAAAAGTTATTTGCAACCATATCGGAGCCTTGAATTACCGCATTTTTAAACCTGTACCAATAAATATACCGATCTATCCAACTTTTGTAAAAATTCATTATGCCACAAATTATACACCAAAATAAAGTGCAACTGTAATGCTTTAAAATGATGCATAAACTATTGCCCTAGCATGAAAACTGTCAAAGTTATTTGCAACCATATCGGAACCTAAATTACCGCGTTTTTAAACATAGAACAATAATTCTACCGATCCATCAAATTGACCATTTTTTAGACGAACACATTATGCCACAAATGATATACCAAATAAAAGTGCAATCATAATGCTCTAAACTGATGCATAAATGACTGTCATAGCATGAAAACTGTCAAAGTTATTCACAACCATATCGGAACCTCAAATTACCGCCTTTTTAAACCTGGGAAAATAATTCTACCGATCTATCCAATTGGCCATTTTCTTAAAATACATTATGCAATAAATTATATACCAAAACAAATGGCAATTTTAATGCTTTAAAATGGTGCATAAACGACTGTCCTAGCACGAAAACTGCCAAAGTTAATTGCAACCATATCGGAACCTCAGATTACTGCTTTTATTAAACATAGAACAATAATTCTACCGATCTATCAAATTGACCAATTTGTAAAAACACACATTATGCTACAAATTATATACCAAATTAAAGTGCAATCATAATGCTTTAAAATGATGCATAAATGACTGTCATAGCGTGAAAACTGTCAATGTTATTTGCAGCCATATCGGAACCTCAAACTACCGCCTTTTTAAAGCTGTGAAAATAATTCTACCGATCTATCCAATTGGCCATTTTCCAAAAATATATTATGGAATAAATTATATACCAAAGCAAATGGCAACTATAATGCAATAAAAAGATATATAAACGACTGTTATAACATGAAAACTATAAAAGTTATTCGCAACCATATCAGAGCCTTAAATTACCGCATTTTTGAACCTGTACCAATAAATATACCGATCTATCCAATTTTTGTAAAAATTCATTATGCCACAAATTATACACCAAAATAAAGTGCAACTGTAATGCTTTAAAATGATGCATAAACTAATGCCCTAGCATGAAAACTGTCAAAGTTATTTGCAACCATATCGGAACCTCAAATTACCGCGTTTTTAAACATAGAACAATAATTCTACCGATCCATCAAATTGACCATTTTTTAGACGAACACATTATGCCACAAATGATATACCAAATTAAAGTGCAATCATAATGCTCTAAACTGATGCATAAATGACTGTCATAGCATGAAAACTGTCAAAGTAATTCACAACCATATCGGAACCTCAAATTACCGCATTTTTAAACCTGGGAAAATAATTCTATCGATCTATCCAATTGGCCATCTTCTAAAAATACATTATGCAATAAATTATATACCAAAACAAATGGCAACTAAAATGCAATAAAAAGATGTATAAACGACTGTTATAACATGAAAACTATAAAAGTTATTTGCAACCATATCGGGGCCTTAAATTACCGCATTTTTAAACCTGTACCGATAAATATACCGATCTATCCAATTTCTGTAAAAATTCATTATGCCACAAATTATACACAAAAACAAAGTGTAACGGTAATGCTTTAAAATGATGCATAAATGACTGTCATAGCATGAAAACTGTCAAAGTTATTCACAACCATATCGGAACATCAAATTACCGCGTTTTTAAACCTGGGAAAATAATTCTACCGATTTATCCAATTGGCCGTTTTTAAAAATACATTATGCAATAAATTATATACCAAAACAAATGGCAATTTTAATGCTTTAAAATGGTGCATAAACGACTGTCCTAGCACGAAAACTGCCAAAGTTAATTGCAGCCATATCGGAACCTCAGATTACCGCGTTTATTAAACATAGAACAATAATTCTACCGATCTATCAAATTCACCAAGTAGTAAAAACACACATTATGCTACAAATTATATACCATATTAAAGTGCAATCATATGCTTTAAAATGATGCATAAATGACTGTCATAGCATGAAAACTGTCAATGTTATTTGCAGCCATATCGGAACCTCAAATTACCGACTTTTTAAAGCTCTGAAAATAATTCTACCGATCTATCCAATTGGCAATTTTCTAAATATATATTATGCAATAAATTATATACCAAAACAAATGGCAACTATAATGCAATAAAAAGATATATAAACGACTGTTATAACATGAAAACTATAAAAGTTATTTGCAACCATATCGGAGCCTTGAATTACCGCATTTTTAAACCTGTACCAATAAATATACCGATCTATCCAACTTTTGTAAAAATTCATTATGCCACAAATTATACACCAAAATAAAGTGCAACTGTAATGCTTTAAAATGATGCATAAACTATTGCCCTAGCATGAAAACTGTCAAAGTTCATTTGCAACCATATCGGAACCTAAAATTACCGCGTTTTTAAACATAGAACAATAATTCCACCGATCCATCAAATTGACCATTTTTTAGACGAACACATTATGCCACAAATGATATACCAAATTAAAGTGCAATCATAATGCTCTAAACTGATGCATAAATGACTGTCATAGCATGAAAACTGTCAAAGTTATTCACAACCGATATCGGAACCTCAAATTACCGCCTTTTTAAACCTGGGAAAATAATTCTACCGATCTATCCAATTGGCCATTTTCTTAAAATACATTATGCAATAAATTATATACCAAAACAAATGGCAATTTTAATGCTTTAAAATGGTGCATAAACGACTGTCCTAGCACGAAAACTGCCAAAGTTAATTGCAACCATATCGGAACCTCAGATTACTGCTTTTATTAAACATAGAACAATAATTCTACCGATCTATCAAATTGACCAATTTGTAAAAACACACATTATGCTACAAATTATATACCATATTAAAGTGCAATCATAATGCTTTAAAATGATGCATAAATGACTGTCATAGCGTGAAAACTGTCAATGTTATTTGCAGCCATATCGGAACCTCAAACTACCGCGTTTTTAAAGCTGTGAAAATAATTCTACCGATCTATCCAATTGGCCATTTTCCAAAAATATATTATGGAATAAAGTTATATACCAAAGCAAATGGCAACTATAATGCAATAAAAAGATATATAAACGACTGTTATAACATGAAAACTATAAAAGTTATTTGCAACCATATCGGAGCCTTAAATTACCGCATTTTTGAACCTGTACCAATAAATATACCGATCTATCCAATTTTTGTAAAAATTCATTATGCCACAAATTATACACCAAAATAAAGTGCAACTGTAATGCTTTAAAATGATGCATAAACTATTGCCCTAGCATGAAAACTGTCAAAGTTATTTGCAACCATATCGGAACCTCAAATTACCGCGTTTTTAAACATAGAACAATAATTCTACCGATCCTTCAAATTGACCATTTTTTAGACGAACACATTGTGCCACAAATGATATACCAAATTAAAGTGCAATCATAATGCTTAAAATGATGCATAAATGACTGTCATAGCATGAAAACTGTCAAAGTTATTCACAACCATATCGGAACCTCAAATTACCGCCTTTTTAAACCTGGGAAAATAATTCTACCGATCTATCCAATTGGCCATTTTCTAAAAATACATTATGCAATAAATTATATACCAAACAAATGGCAATTTTAATGCTTTAAAATGGTGCATAAACGACTGTCCTAGCACGAAAACTGCCAAAGTTAATTGCAACCATATCGGAACCTCAGATTACCTGCGTTTATTAAACATAGAACAATAATTCTACTACCGATCTATCAAATTGACCAATTTTTAAAAATACACATTATGCTACAAATGATATACGATATTAAAGTGCAATCATAATGCTTTAAAATGATGCATAAATGACTGTCATAGCGTGAAAACTGTCAATGTTATTTGCAGCCATATCGGAACCTCAAACTACCGCGTTTTAAAGCTGTGAAAATAATTCTACCGATCTATCCAATTGGCCATTTTCCAAAAATACATTATGGAATAAGTTATATACCAAAGCAAATGGCAACTATAATGCAATAAAAAGATATATAAACGACTGTTATAACATGAAAACTATAAAAGGTATTTGCAACCATATCGGAGCCTTAATTACCGCATTTTTGAACCTGTACCAATAAATATATCCGATCTATCCAATTTTTGTAAAAATTCATTATGCCACAAATTATACACCAAAATAAAGTGCAACTGTAATGCTTTAAAATGATGCGTAAACTAATGCCCTAGCATGAAAACTGTCAAAGTTATTTGCAACCATATCGGAACCTCAAATTACCGCGTTGTTAAACATAGAACAATAATTCTACCGATCCATCAAATTGACCATTTTTTAGACGAACACATTATGCCACAAATGATATACCAAATTAAAGTGCAATCATAATGCTCTAAACTGATGCATAAATGACTGTCATAGCATGAAAACTGTCAAAGTAATTCACAACCATATCGGAACCTCAAATTACCGCCTTTTTAAACCTGGGAAAATAATTCTATCGATCTATCCAATTGGCCATCTTCTAAAAATACATTATGCAATAAATTATATACCAAAACAAATGGCAACTAAAATGCAATAAAAAGATGTATAAACGACTGTTATAACATGAAAACTATAAAAGTTATTTGCAACCATATCGGGGCCTTAAATTACCGCATTTTTAAACCTGTACCAATAAATATACCGATCTATCCAATTTTTGTAAAAATTCATTATGCCACAAATTATACACAAAAACAAAGTGCAACTGTAATGCTTTAAAATGATGCATAAATGACTGTCATAGCATGAAAACTGTCAAAGTTATTCACAACCATATCGGAACCTCAAATTACCGCGTTTTTAAACCTGGGAAAATAATTCTACCGATTTATCCAATTGGCCGTTTTCTAAAAATACATTATGCAATAAATTATATACCAAAACAAATGGCAATTTTAATGCTTTAAAATGGTGCATAAACGACTGTCCTAGCACGAAAACTGCCAAAGTTAATTGCAAGCCATATCGGAACCTCAGATTACCTGCTTTTATTAAACATAGAACAATAATTCTACCGATCTATCAAATTGACCAATTAGTAAAAACACACATTATGCTACAAATTATATACCATATTAAAGTGCAATCATAATGCTTTAAAATGAAGCATAAATGACTGTCATAGCATGAAAACTGTCAATGTTATTTGCAACCATATCGGAACCTCAAATTACCGCCTTTTAAAGCTGTGAAAATAATTCTACCGATCTATCCAATTGGCCATTTTCTAAAAATATATTATGCAATAAATTATATACCAAAACAAATGGCAACTATAATGCAATAAAAAGATATATAAACGACTGTTATAACATGAAAACTATAAAAGTTATTTGCAACCATATCGGAGCCTTGAATTACCGCATTTTTAAACCTGTACCAATAAATATACCGATCTATCCAACTTTTGTAAAAATTCATTATGCCACAAATTATACACCAAAATAAAGTGCAACTGTAATGCTTTAAAATGATGCATAACTATTGCCCTAGCATGAAAACTGTCAAAGTTATTTGCAACCATATCGGAACCTCAAATTACCGCGTTTTTAAACATAGAACAATAATTCTACCGATCCTTCAAATTGACCATTTTTAGACGAACACATTATGCCACAAATGATATACCAAATTAAAGTGCAATCATAATGCTTTAAAATGATGCATAAATGACTGTCATAGCATGAAAACTGTCAAAGTAATTCACAACCATATCGGAACCTCAGGTTACTGCTTTTATTAAACATAGAACAATAATTCTACCGATCTATCAAATTGACCAATTTGTAAAACACACATTATGCTACAAATTATATACCATATTAAAGTGCAATCATAATGCTTTACAATGATGCATAAATGACTGTCATAGCATGAAAACTGTCAATGTTATTTGTAAAAATACCGGAACCTCAAATTACCGCCTTTTTAAAGCTGTGAAAATAATTCTACCGATCTATCCAATTGGCCATTTTCCAAAAATATATTATGGAATAAATTATATACCAAAGCAAATGGCAACTGTAATGCAATAAAAAGATATATAAACGACTGTTATAACATGAAACTATAAAAGTTATTTGCAACCAAATCGAAACCTCAAATTGCCGCATTTTTGAACCTGTACCAATAAATATATCGATCTATCCAATTTTTGTAAAAATTCATTATGCCACAAATTATACACCAAAAAAAAGTGCAACTGTAATGCTTTAAAATGATGCGTAAACTAATGCCCTAGCATGAAAACTGTCAAAGTTATTTGCAACCATATCGGAACCTCAAATTACCGCGTTGTTAAACATAGAACAATAATTCTACCGATCCATCAAATTGACCATTTTTTAGACGAACACATTATGCCACAAATGATATACCAAATTAAAGTGCAATCATAATGCTCTAAACTGATGCATAAATGACTGTCATAGCATGAAAACTGTCAAAGTAATTCACAACCATATCGGAACCTCAAATTACCGCCTTTTTAAACCTGGGAAAATAATTCTATCGATCTATCCAATTGGCCATCTTCTAAAAATACATTATGCAATAAATTATATACCAAAACAAATGGCAACTAAAATGCAATAAAAAGATGTATAAACGACTGTTATAACATGAAAACTATAAAAGTTATTTGCAACCATATCGGGGCCTTAAATTACCGCATTTTTAAACCTGTACCAATAAATATACCGATCTATCCAATTTTTGTAAAAATTCATTATGCCACAAATTATACACAAAAACAAAGTGCAACTGTAATGCTTTAAAATGATGCATAAATGACTGTCATAGCATGAAAACTGTCAAAGTTATTCACAACCATATCGGAACCTCAAATTACCGCGTTTTTAAACCTGGGAAAATAATTCTACCGATTTATCCAATTGGCCGTTTTCTAAAAATACATTATGCAATAAATTATATACCAAAACAAATGGCAATTTTAATGCTTTAAAATGGTGCATAAACGACTATCCTAGCACGAAAACTGCCAAAGTTAATTGCAACCATATCGGAACCTCAGATTACTGCTTTTATTAAACATAGAACAATAATTCTACCGATCTATCAAATTGACCAATTTGTAAAAACACACATTATGCTACAAATTATATACCATATTAAAGTGCAATCATAATGCTTTAAAATGAAGCATAAATGACTGTCATAGCATGAAACTGTCAATGTTATTTGCAACCATATCGGTACCTCAAATTACCGCCTTTTTAAAGCTGTGAAAATAATTCTACCGATCTATCCTATTGGCAATTTTCTAAAAATATATTATGCATTAAATTATATACCAAAACAAATGGCAACTATAATGCAATAAAAAGATATATAAACGACTGTTATAACATGAAAACTATAAAAGTTATTTGCAACCATATCGGAGCCTTGAATTACCGCATTTTTAAACCTGTACCAATAAATATACCGATCTATCCAACTTTTGTAAAAATTCATTATGCCACAAATTATACACCAAAATAAAGTGCAACTGTAATGCTTTAAAATCATGCCCTAGCATGAAAACTGTCAAAGTTATTTGCAACCATATCGGAACCTCAAATTACCGCGTTTTTAAACATAGAGCAATAATTCTACCGATCCTTCAAATTGACCATTTTTTAGACGAACACATTGTGCCACAAATGATATACCAAATTAAAGTGCAATCATAATGCTTTAAAATGATGCATAAATGACTGTCATATCATGAAAACTGTCAAAGTTATTCACAACCATATCGGAACCTCAAATTACCGCCTTTTTAAACCTGGAAAATAATTCTACCGATTTATCCAATTGGCCGTTTTCTAAAAATACATTATGCAATAAATTATATACCAAAACAAATGGCAATTTTAATGCTTTAAAATGGTGAAAAATAATTCTACCGATCTATCCAATTGGCAATTTTTAAAATATTATGCAATAAATTATATACCAAAACAAATGGCAACTATAATGCAATAAAAATATATAAACGACTGTTATAACATGAAAACTATAAAAGTTATTTGCAACCATATCGGAGCCTTGAATTACCGCATTTTTAAACCTGTACCAATAAATATACCGATCTATCCAACTTTTGTAAAAATTCATTATGCCACAAATTATACACCAAAATAAAGTGCAACTGTAATGCTTTAAAATGATGCATAAAATATTGCCCTAGCATGAAAACTGTCAAAGTTATTTGCAACCATATCGGAACCTCAAATTACGGCGTTTTTAAACATAGAACAATAATTCTACCGATCCTTCAAATTGACCATTTTTTAGACGAACACATTGTGCCACAAATGATATACCAAATTAAAGTGCAATCATAATGCTTTAAAATGATGCATAAATGACTGTCATAGCATGAAAACTGTCAAAGTTATTCACAACCATATCGGAACCTCAAACTACCGCGTTTTTAAAGCTGTGAAAATAATTCTACCGATTTATCCAATTGGCCGTTTTCTAAAAATACATTATGCAATAAATTATATACCAAAACAAATGGCAATTTTAATGCTTTAAAATGGTGCATAAACGACTGTCCTAGCACGAAAACTGCCAAAGTTAATTGCAGCCATATCGGAACCTCAGATTACCGCGTTTATTAAACATAGAACAATAATTCTACCGATCTATCAAATTCACCAATTAGTAAAAACACACATTATGCTACAAATTATATACCATATTAAAGTGCAATCATAATGCTTTAAAATGAAGCATAAATGACTGTCATAGCATGAAAACTGTCAATGTTATTTGCAACCATATCGGAACCTCAAATTACCGCCTTTTTAAAGCTGTGAAAATAATTCTACCGATCTATCCAATTGGCCATTTTCTAAAAATATATTATGCAATAAATTATATACCAAAACAAATGGCAACTATAATGCAATAAAAAGATATATAAACGACTGTTATAACATGAAAACTATAAAAGTTATTTGCAACCATATCGGAGCCTTGAATTACCGCATTTTTAAACCTGTACCAATAAATATACCGATCTATCCAACTTTTGTAAAAATTCATTATGCCACAAATTATACACCAAAATAAAGTGCAACTGTAATGCTTTAAAATGATGCATAAACTATTGCCCTAGCATGAAAACTGTCAAAGTTATTTGCAACCATATCGGAACCTCAAATTACCGCGTTTTTAAACATAGAACAATAATTCCACCGATCCTTCAAATTGACCATTTTTAGACGAACACATTGTGCCACAAATGATTACAAATTAAAGTGCAATCATAATGCATTAAAATGATGCATAAATGACTGTCATAGTATGAAAACTGTCAAAGTTATTCACACCATATCGGAACCTCAATTACCGCCTTTTAAACCTGGGTAAATAATTCTACCGATCTATCCAATTGGCCATTTTCTAAAAATACATTATGCAAAATTATATACCAAAACAAATGGCAATTTTAATGCTTTAAAATGGTGCATAAACTATCCCTAGCATGAAAACTGTCAAAGTTATTCAACCATATCGGAACCTCAAATTACCGCGTTTTCAAATATAGAACAATAATTCTACCGATCCATCAAATTGCCATTTTTGAGACGAACACATTATGCACAAATGATATACCAAATTAAAGTGCAATCATAATGCTTTAAAATGATGCATAAGACTGTCATAGCATGAAAACTGTCAAGTTATTCACAACCATATCGGAACCTCAGATTACTGCTTTATTAAACATAGAACAATAATTCTACCGATCTATCAAATTGACCAATTTGTAAAAACACATTCTACAAATGATATACCATATTAAAGTGCAATCATAATGCTTTACAATGATGCATAAATGACTGTCATAGCATGAAAACTGTCAATGTTATTTGTAAAATATCGGAACCTCAATTACCGCCTTTTTAAGCTGTGAAAATAATTCTACCGATCTATCCAATTGGCCATTTTCCAAAAATACATTATGGAATAAATTATATACCAAAGCAAATGGCAACTGTAATGCAATAAAAAGATATATAAACGACTGTTATAACATGAAACTATAAAAGTTATTTGCAACCATATCGAAACCTCAAATTACCGCATTTTTGAACCTGTACCAATAAATATATCGATCTATCCAATTTTTGTAAAAATTCATTATGCCACAAGTTATACACCAAAATAAAGTGCAACTGTAATGCTTTAAAATGATGCGTAAACTAATGCCCTAGCATGAAAACTGTCAAAGTTATTTGCAACCATATCGGAACCTCAAATTACCGCGTTGTTAAACATAGAACAATAATTCTACCGATCCATCAAATTGACCATTTTTTAGACGATCACATTATGCCACAAATGATATACCAAATTAAAGTGCAATCATAATGCTCTAAACTGATGCATAAATGACTGTCATAGCATGAAAACTGTCAAAGTAATTCACAACCATATCGGAACCTCAAATTACCGCCTTTTTAAACCTGGGAAAATAATTCTATCGATCTATCCAATTGGCCATCTTCTAAAAATACATTATGCAATAAATTATATACCAAAACAAATGGCAACTAAAATGCAATAAAAAGATGTATAAACGACTGTTATAACATGAAAACTATAAAAGTTATTTGCAACCATATCGGGGCCTTAAATTACCGCATTTTTAAACCTGTACCAATAAATATACCGATCTATCCAATTTTTGTAAAAATTCATTATGCCACAAATTATACACAAAAACAAAGTGCAACTGTAATGCTTTAAAATGATGCATAAATGACTGTCATAGCATGAAAACTGTCAAAGTTATTCACAACCATATCGGAACCTCAAATTACCGCGTTTTTAAACCTGGGAAAATAATTCTACCGATTTATCCAATTGGCCGTTTTCTAAAAATACATTATGCAATAAATTATATACCAAAACAAATGGCAATTTTAATGCTTTAAAATGGTGCATAAACGACTGTCCTAGCACGAAAACTGCCAAAGTTAATTGCAACCATATCGGAACCTCAGATTACTGCTTTTATTAAACATAGAACAATAATTCTACCGATCTATCAAATTGACCAATTGTAAAAACACACATTATGCTACAAATTATATACCATATTAAAGTGCAATCATAATGCTTTAAAATGAAGCATAAATGACTGTCATAGCATGAAAACTGTCAATGTTATTTGCAACCATATCGGTACCTCAAATTACCGCCTTTTTAAAGCTGTGAAAATAATTCTACCGATCTATCCTATTGGCAATTTTCTAAAAATATATTATGCATTAAATTATATACCAAAACAAATGGCAACTATAATGCAATAAAAAGATATATAAACGACTGTTATAACATGAAAACTATAAAAGTTATTTGCAACCATATCGGAGCCTTGAATTACCGCATTTTTAAACCTGTACCAATAAATATATCGATCTATCCAACTTTTGTAAAAATTCATTATGCCACAAATTATACACCAAAATAAAGTGCAACTATAACGCTTTAAAATGATGCATAACTATGCCCTAGCATGAAAACTGTCAAAGTTATTTGCAACCATATCGGAACCTCAAATTACCGCGTTTTTAAACATAGAACAATAATTCTACCGATCCTTCAAATTGACCATTTTTTAGACGAACACATTGTGCCACAAATGATATACCAAATTAAAGTGCAATCATAATGCTTTAAAATGATGCATAAATGACTGTCATATCATGAAAACTGTCAAAGTTATTCACAACCATATCGGAACCTCAAATTACCGCCTTTTTAAACCTGGGAAAATAATTCTACCGATTTCCCAATTGGCCGTTTTCTAAAAATACATTATGCAATAAATTAATACCAAAACAAATGGCAATTTTAATGCTTTAAAATGGTGAAAAATAATTCTACCGATCTATCCATTGGCATTTTCTAAAAATATATATGCAATAAATTATATACCAAAACAAATGGCAACTATAATGCAATAAAAAGATATATAAACGACTGTTATAACATGAAAACTATAAAAGTTATTTGCAACCATATCGGAGCCTTGAATTACCGCATTTTTAACCTGTACCAATAAATATACCGATGTATCCAACTTTGTAAAAATTCATTATACACCAAAATAAAGTGCAACTGTAATGCTTTAAAATGATGCATAAACTATTGCCCTAGCATGAAAACTGTCAAAGTTATTTGCAACCATATCGGAACCTCAAATTACCGCGTTTTTAAACATAGAACAATAATTCTACCGATCCTTCAAATTGACCATTTTTTAGACGAACACATTGTGCCACAAATGATATACCAAATTAAAGTGCAATCATAATGCTTTAAAATGATGCATAAATGACTGTCATAGCATGAAAACTGTCAAAGTTATTCACAACCATATCGGAACCTCAAATTACCGCCTTTTTAAACCTGGGAAAATAATTCTACCGATCTATCCAATTGGCCATTTTCTAAAAATACATTATGCAATAAATTATATACCAAAAATGGCAATTTTAATGCTTTAAAATGGTGCATAAACGATTGTCCTAGCACGAAAACTGCCAAAGTTAATTGCAACCATATCGGAACCTCAGATTACTGCGCTTATTAAACAGATCTATCAAATTGACCAATTTGTAAAAATACACATTATGCTACAAATGATATCCATATTAAAGTGCAATCATAATACTTTAAAATGATGCATAATGACTGTCATAGCGTGAAAACTGTCAATGTTATTTGCAGCCATATCGGAACCTCAAACTACCGCGTTTTTAAAGCTGTGAAAATAATTCTACCGATCTATCCAATTGACCATTTTCCAAAATATATTATGGAATAAATATATACCAAAACAAATGTTAACTAAAATGCAATAAAAAGTGTATAAACGACTGTTATAATGAAACTATAAAAGTTATTTGCAACCATATCGGGGCCTTAAATTACCGCATTTTTAAACCTGTACCAATAAATATACCGATCTATCCAATTTTTGTAAAAATTCATTATGCCACAAATTATACACAAAAACAAAGTGCAACTGTAATGCTTTAAAATGATGCATAATGACTGTCATATCATGAAAACTGTCAAAGTTATTCACAACCATATCGGAACCTCAAATTACCGCGTTTTTAAACCTGGGAAAATTAATTCTACCGATTTATCCAATTGGTCCGTTTTCTAAAAATACATTATGCAATAAATTATATACCAAAACAAATGGCAATTTTAATGCTTTAAAATGGTGCATAAACGACTGTCCTAGCACGAAAACTGCCAAAGTTAATTGCAGCCATATCGGAACCTCAGATTACCGCGTTTATTAAACATAGAACAATAATTCTACCGATCTATCAAATTCACCAATTAGTAAAAACACACATTATGCTACAAATTATATACCATATTAAAGTGCAATCATAATGCTTTAAAATGAAGCATAAATTACTGTCATAGCATGAAAACTGTCAATGTTATTTGCAACCATATCATAACCTCAAATTACCGCCTTTTTAAAGCTGTGAAAATAATTCTACCGATCTATCCAATTAACAATTTTCTAAAAATATATTATGCAATAAATTATATACCAAAACAAATGGCAACTATAATGCAATAAAAAGATATATAAACGACTGTTATAACATGAAAACTATAAAAGTTATTTGCAACCATATCGGAGCCTTGAATTACCGCATTTTTAAACCTGTACCAATAAATATACCGATCTATCCAACTTTTGTAAAAATTCATTATGCCACAAATTATACACCAAAATAAAGTGCAACTGTAATGCTCTAAAATGATGCATAAACTATTGCCCTAGCATGAAAACTGTCAAAGTTATTTGCAACCATATCGGAACCTCAAATTACCGCGTTTTTAAACATAGAACAATAATTCTACCGATCCTTCAAATTGACCATTTTTTAGACGAAAACATTGTGCCACAAATGATATACCAAATTAAAGTGCACTCATAATGCTTTAAAATGATGCATAAATGACTGTCATAGCATGAAAACTGCCAAAGTTATTCACAACCATATCGGAACCTCAAATTACCGCCTTTTTAAACCTGGGTAAATAATTCTACCGATCTATCCAATTGGCCATTTTCTAAAAATACATTATGCAATAAATTATATACCAAAACAAATGGCAATTTTAATGCTTTAAAATGGTGCATAAACTATTGGCCTAGCATGAAAACTGTCAAAGTTATTTGCAACCATATCGGAACCTCAAATTACCGCGTTTTCAAATATAGAACAATAATTCTACCGATCCATCAAATTGACCATTTTTTAGACGAACACATTATGCCACAAATGATATACCAAATTAAAGTGCAATAATAATGCTCTATACTGATGCATAAATGACTGTCATAGCATGAAAATTGTCAAAGTAATTCACAACCATATCGGAACCTCAAATTACTGCCTTTTTAAACCTGGGAAAATAATTCTATCGATCTATCCAATTGGCCATCTTCTAAAATACATTATGCAATAAATTATATACCAAAACAAATGGCAATTTTAATGCTTTAAAATGGTGCATAAACGACTGTCCTAGCACGAAAACTGCCAAAGTTAATTGCAACCATATCGAAACCTCAGATTACTGCTTCTATTAAACATAGAACAATAATTCTACCGATCTATCAAATTGACCAATTTGTAAAAACACGCATTATGCTAAAAATTATATACCATATTAAAGTGAAATCATAATGCTTTAAAATGATGCATAAATGACTGTCATACATGAAAACTGTCAATGTTATTTGCAACCATTTCGGAACCTCAAATTACCGCCTTTTTAAAGCTGTGAAAATAATTCTACCGATCTATCCAATTGGCAATTTTCTAAAAATATATTATGCAATAAATTATATACCAAAACAAATGGCAACTATAATGCAATAAAAAGATATATAAACGACTGTTATAACATGAAAACTATAAAAGTTATTTGCAACCATATCGGAGCCTTGAATTACCGCATTTTTAAACCTGTACCAATAAATATACCGATCTATCCAACTTTTGTAAAAATTCATTATGTCACAAATTATACACCAAACTAAAGTGCAACTGTAATGCTTTAAAATGATGCATAAATGACTGTCATAGCATGAAAACTGTCAAAGTTATTCACAACCATATCGGAACCTCAAATTACCGCCTTTTTAAACCTGGGAAAATAATTCTACCGATCTATCCAATTGGCCATTTTCTAAAAATACATTATGCAATAAATTATATACCAAAACAAATGGCAATTTTAATGCTTTAAAATGGTGCATAAACGACTGTCCTAGCACGAAAACTGTCAAAGTTAATTGCAACCATAACGGAACCTCAGATTACTGCGTTTATTAAACATAGAACAATAATTCTACCGATCTATCAAATTGACCAATTTGTAAAAATACACATTATGCTACAAATGATATACCATATTAAAGTGCAATCATAATGCTTTAAAATGATGCATAAATGACTGTCATAGCGTGAAAACTGTCAATGTTATTTGGAGCTATATCGGAACCTCAAACTACCGCGTTTTTAAAGCTGTGAAAATAATTCTACCGATCTATCCAATTGGCCATTTTCCAAAAATATATTATGGAATAAATTATATACCAAAGCAAATGGCAACTATAATGCAATAAAAAGATATATAAACGACTGTTATAACATGTAAACTATAAAAGTTATTTGCAACCATATCGGAGCTTTAAATTACCGCATTTTTGAACCTGTACCAATAAATATACCGATCTATCCAATTTTTGTAAAAATTCATTATGCCACAAATTATACATCAAAATAAAGTGCAACTGTAATGCTTTAAAATGATGCGTAAACTAGTGCCCTAGCATGAAAACTGTCAAAGTTATTTGCAACCATATCGGAACCTCAAATTACCGCGTTTTCAAATATAGAACAATAATTCTACCGATCCATCAAATTGACCATTTTTTAGACGAACACATTATGCCACAAATGATATACCAAATTAAAGTGCAATCATAATGCTCTAAACTGATGCATAAATGACTGTCATAGCATGAAAACTGTCAAAGTAATTCACAACCATATCGGAACCTCAAATTACCGCCTTTTTAAACCTGGGAAAATAATTCTATCGATCTATCCAATTGGCCATCTTCTAAAAATACATTATGCAATAAATTATATACCAAAACAAATGGCAACTAAAATGCAATAAAAAGATGTATAAACGACTGTTATAACATGAAAACTATAAAAGTTATTTGCAACCATATCGGGGCCTTAAATTACCGCATTTTTAAACCTGTACCAATAAATATACCGATCTATCCAATTTTTGTAAAAATTCATTATGCCACAAATTATACACAAAAACAAAGTGCAACTGTAATGCTTTAAAATGATGCATAAATGACTGTCATAGCATGAAAACTGTCAAAGTTATTCACAACCATATCGGAACCTCAAATTACCGCGTTTTTAAAGCTGTGAAAATAATTCTACCGATTTATCCAATTGGCCGTTTTCTAAAAATACATTATGCAATAAATTATATACCAAAACAAATGGCAATTTTAATGCTTTAAAATGGTGCATAAACGACTGTCCTAGCACGAAAACTGCCAAAGTTAATTGCAGCCATATCGGAACCTCAGATTACCGCGTTTATTAAACATAGAACAATAATTCTACCGATCTATCAAATTGACCAATTTGTAAAAACACACATTATGCTACAAATTATATACCATATTAAAGTGCAATCATAATGCTTTAAAATGATGCATAAATGACTGTCATAGCATGAAAACTGTCAATGTTATTTGCAACCATATCGGAACCTCAAATTACCGCCTTTTTAAAGCTGTGAAAATAATTCTACCGATCTATCCAATTGGCAATTTTCTAAAAATATATTTGCAATAAATTATATACCAAAACAAATGGCAACTATAATGCAATAAAAAGATATATAAACGACTGTTATAACATGAAAACTATAAAAGTTATTTGCAACCATATCGGAGCCTTGAATTACCGCATTTTAAACCTGTACCAATAAATATACCGATCTATCCAACTTTTGTAAAAATTCATTATGCCACAAATTATACACCAAAATAAAGTGCAACTGTAATGCTTTAAAATGATGCGATAACTAATTGCCCTAGCATGAAAACTGTCAAAGTTATTTGCAACCATATCGGAACCTCAAATTACCGGCGTTTTTAAACATAGAACAATAATTCTACCGATCCTTCAAATTGACCATTTTTTAGACGAACACATTGTGCCACAAATGATATACCAAATTAAAGTGCAATCATAATGCTTTAAAATGATGCATAAATGACTGTCATAGCATGAAAACTGTCAAAGTTATTCACAACCATATCGGAACCTCAAATTACCGCCTTTTTAAACCTGGGAAAATAATTCTACCGATCTATCCAATTGGCCATTTTCTAAAAATACATTATGCAATAAATTATATACCTAAAACAAATGGCAATTTTAATGCTTTAAAATGGTGCATAAACGACTGTCCTAGCACGAAAACTGCCAAAGTTAATTGCAACCATATCGGAACCTCAGATTACTGCGTTTATTAAACATAGAACAATAATTCTACCGATCTATCAAATTGACCAATTTGTAAAAATACACATTATGCTACAAATTTAATTACCATATTAAAGTGCAATCATAATGCTTTAAAATGATGCATAAATGACTGTCATAGCGTGAAAACTGTCAATGTTATTTGCAGCCATATCGGAACCTCAAACTACCGCGTTTTTAAAGCTGTGAAAATAATTCTACCGATCTATCCAATTGGCCATTTTCCAAAAATATATTATGGAATAAATTGTATACCAAAGCAAATGGCAACTATAATGCAATAAAAAGATATATAAACGACTGTTATAACATGAAAATTATAAAAGTTATTTGCAACCATGTCGGAGCCTTAAATTACCGCATTTTTGAACCTGTACCAATAAATATACCGATCTATCCAATTTTTGTAAAAATTCATTATGCCACAAATTATACACCAAAATAAAGTGCAACTGTAATGCTTTAAAATGATGCGTAAACTAATGCCCTAGCATGAAAACTGTCAAAGTTATTTGCAACCATATCGGAGCCTCAAATTACCGCGTTTTTAAACATAGAACAATAATTCTACCGATCCATCAAATTGACCATTTTTTAGACGAACACATTATGCCACAAATGATATACCATATTAAAGTGCAATCATAATGCTTTAAAATGATGCATAAATGACTGTCATAGCATGAAAACTGTCAAAGTTATTCACAACCATATCGGAACCTCAGATTACTGCTTTTATTAAACATAGAACAATAATTCTACCGATCTATTAAATTGACCAATTTGTAAAAACACACATTATGCTACAAATTATATACCATATTAAAGTGCAATCATAATGCTTTACAATGATGCATAAATGACTGTCATAGCATGAAAACTGTCAATGTTATTTGTAAAAATATCGGAACCTCAAATTACCGCCTTTTTAAAGCTATGAAAATAATTCTACCGATCTATCCAATTGGCCATTTTCCAAAAATATATTATGGAATAAATTATATACCAAAGCAAATGGCAACTGTAATGCAATAAAAAGATATATAAACGACTGTTATAACATGAAAACTATAAAAGTTATTTGCAACCATATCGATACCTCAAATTACCGCATTTTTGAACCTGTACCAATAATTATATCGATCTATCCAATTTTTGTAAAAATTCATTATGCCACAAATTATACACCAAAATAAAGTGCAACTGTAATGCTTTAAAATGATGCGTAAACTAATGCCCTAGCATGAAAACTGTCAAAGTTATTTACAACCATATCGGAACCTCAAATTACCGCGTTGTTAAACATAGAACAATAATTCTACCGATCCATCAAATTGACCATTTTTTAGACGAACACATTATGCCACAAATGATATACCAAATTAAAGTGCAATCATAATGCTCTAAACTGATGCATAAATGACTGTCATAGCATGAAAACTGTCAAAGTAATTCACAACCATATCGGAACCTCAAATTACCGCCTTTTTAAACCTGGGAAAATAATTCTAACGATCTATCCAATTGGCCATCTTCTAAAAATACATTATGCAATAAATTATATACCAAAACAAATGGCAACTAAAATGCAATAAAAAGATGTATAAACGACTGTTATAACATGAAAACTATAAAAGTTATTTGCAACCATATCGGGGCCTTAAATTACCGCATTTTTAAACCTGTACCAATAAATATACCGATCTATACAATTTTTGTAAAGATTCATTATGCCACAAATTATACACAAAAACAAAGTGCAACTGTAATGCTTTAAAATGATGCATAAATGACTGTCATAGCATGAAAACTGTCAAAGTTATTCACAACCATATCGGAACCTCAAATTACCGCGTTTTTAAACCTGGGGAAATAATTCTACCGATTTATCCAATTGTCCGTTTTCTAAAAATACATTATGCAATAAATTATATACCAAAACAAATGGCAATTTTAATGCTTTAAAATGGTGAAAATAATTCTACCGATCTATCCAATTGGCAATTTTCTAAAAATATATTATGCAATAAATTATATACCAAAACAAATGGCAATTTTAATGCTTTAAAATGGTGCATAAACGACTGTCCTAGCACGAAAACTGCCAAAGTTAATTGCAACCATATCGGAACCTCAGATTACTGCTTTTATTAAACATAGAACAATAATTCAACCGATCTATCAAATTGACCAATTTGTGAAAACACACATTATGCTACAAATTATATACCATATTAAAGTGCAATCATAATGCTTTAAAATGATGCATAAATGACTGTCATAGCATGAAAACTGTCAATGTTATTTGCAACCATATCGGAACCTCAAATTACCGCGTTTTTAAACATAGAACAATAATTCTAACCGATCCTTCAAATTGACCATTTTTTAGACGAACACATTGTGCCACAAATGATATACCAAATTAAAGTGCAATCATAATGCTTTAAAATGATGCATAAATGACTGTCATATCATAAAAACTGTCAAAGTTATTCACAACCATATCGGAACCTCAAATTACCGCCTTTTTAAACCTGGGAAAATAATTCTACTGATTTATCCAATTGGCCGTTTTCTAAAAATACATTATGCAATAAATTATATACCAAAACAAATGGCAATTTTAATGCTTTAAAATGGTGAAAATAATTCTACCGATCTATCCAATTGGCAATTTTCTAAAAATATATTATGCAATAAATTATATACCAAAACAAATGGCAACTATAATGCAATAAAAAGATATATAAACGACTGTTATAACATGAAAACTATAAAAGTTATTTGCAACCATATCGGAGCCTTGAATTACCGCATTTTTAAACCTGTACCAATAAATATACCGATCTATCCAACTTTTGTAAAAATTCATTATGCCACAAATTATACACCAAAATAAAGTGCAACTGTAATGCTTTAAAATGATGCATAAACTATTGCCCTAGCATGAAAACTGTCAAAGTTATTTGCAACCATATCGGAACCTCAAATTACCGCGTTTTTAAACATAGAACAATAATTCTACCGATCCTTCAAATTGACCATTTTTAGACGAACACATTGTGCCACAAATGATATACCAAATTAAAGTGCAATCATAATGCTTTAAAATGATGCATAAATGACTGTCATAGCATGAAAACTGTCAAAGTTATTCACAACCATATCGGAACCTCAAATTACCGCCTTTTTAAACCTGGGAAAATAATTCTACAGATCTATCCAATTGGCCATTTTCTAAAAATACATTATGCAATAAATTATATACCAAAACAAATGGCAATTTTAATGCTTTAAAATGGTGCATAAACGATTGTCCTAGCACGAAAACTGCCAAAGTTAATTGCAACCATATCGGAACCTCAGATTACTGCGCTTATTAAACAGATCTATCAAATTGACCAATTTGTAAAAATACACATTATGCTACAAATGATATACCATATTAAAGTGCAATCATAATACTTTAAAATGATGCATAAATGACTGTCATAGCGTGAAAACTGTCAATGTTATTTGCAGCCATATCGGAACCTCAAACTACCGCGTTTTTAAAGCTGTGAAAATAATTCTACCGATCTATCCAATTGACCATTTTCCAAAAATATATTATGGAATAAATTATATACCAAAACAAATGGCAACTAAAATGCAATAAAAAGATGTATAAACGACTGTTATAACATGAAAACTATAAAAGTTATTTGCAACCATATCGGGGCCTTAAATTACCGCATTTTTAAACCTGTACCAATAAATATACCGATCTATCCAATTTTTGTAAAAATTCATTATGCCACAAATTATACACAAAAACAAAGTGCAACTGTAATGCTTTAAAATGATGCATAAATGACTGTCATAGCATGAAAACTGTCAAAGTTATTCACAACCATATCGGAACCTCAAATTACCGCGTTTTTAAACCTGGGAAAATAATTCTACCGATTTATCCAATTGGCCGTTTTCTAAAAATACATTATGCAATAAATTATATACCAAAACAAATGGCAATTTTAATGCTTTAAAATGGTGCATAAACGACTGTCCTAGCACGAAAACTGCCAAAGTTAATTGCAGCCATATCGGAACCTCATATTACCGCGTTTATTAAACATAGAACAATAATTCTACCGATCTATCAAATTCACCAATTAGTAAAAACACACATTATGCTACAAATTATATACCATATTAAAGTGCAATCATAATGCTTTAAAATGAAGCATAAATGACTGTCATAGCATGAAAACTGTCAATGTTATTTGCAACCATATCATAACCTCAAATTACCGCCTTTTTAAAGCTGTGAAAATAATTCTACCGATCTATCCAATTGGCAATTTTCTAAAAATATATTATGCAATAAATTATATACCAAAACAAATGGCAACTATAATGCAATAAAAAGATATATAAACGACTGTTATAACATGAAAACTATAAAAGTTATTTGCAACCATATCGGAGCCTTGAATTACCGCATTTTTAAACCTGTACCAATAAATATACCGATCTATCCAACTTTTGTAAAAATTCATTATGCCACAAATTATACACCAAAATAAAGTGCAACTGTAATGCTTTAAAATGATGCATAAACTATTGCCCTAGCATGAAAACTGTCAAAGTTATTTGCAACCATATCGGAACCTCAAATTACCGCGTTTTTAAACATAGAACAATAATTCTACCGATCCTTCAAATTGACCATTTTTTAGACGAACACATTGTGCCACAAATGATATACCAAATTAAAGTGCAATCATAATGCTTTAAAATGATGCATAAATGACTGTCATAGCATGAAAACTGTCAAAGTTATTCACAACCATATCGGAACCTCAAATTACCGCCTTTTTAAACCTGGGTAAATAATTCTACCGATCTATCCAATTGGCCATTTTCTAAAAATACATTATGCAATAAATTATATACCAAAACAAATGGCAATTTTAATGCTTTAAAATGGTGCATAAACTATTGCCCTAGCATGAAAACTGTCAAAGTTAATTGCAACCATATCGGCGCCTTAAATTACCGCATTTTTAAACCTGTACCAATAAATATACCGATCTATCCAATTTTTGTAAAAATTCATTATGCCACAAATTATACACAAAAACAAAGTGCAACTGTAATGCTTTAAAATGATGCATAAATGACTGTCATAGCATGAAAACTGTCAAAGTTATTCACAACCATATCGGAACCTCAAATTACCGCCTTTTTAAACCTGGAAAAATAATTCTACCGATTTATCCAATTGGCCGTTTTCTAAAAATACATTATGCAATAAATTATATACCAAAACAAATGGCAATTTTAATGCTTTAAAATGGTGCATAAACGACTGTCCTAGCAAAAACTGCCAAAGTTAATTGCAGCCATATCGGAACCTTAGATTACCGCGTTTATTAAACATAGAACAATAATTCTACCGATCTATCAAATTCACCAATTAGTAAAAACACACATTATGCTACAAATTATATACCATATTAAAGTGCAATCATAATGCTTGAAAATGATGCATAAATGACTGTCATAGCATGAAAACTGTCAATGTTATTTGCAACCATATCGGAACCTCAAATTACCGCCTTTTTAAAGCTGTGAAAGTAATTCTACCGATCTATCCAATTGGCCATTTTCTAAAAATACATTATGCAATAAATTATATACCAAAACAAATGGCAACTAAAATGCAATAAAAAGATGTATAAAAGACTGTTATAACATGAAAACTATAAAAGTTATTTGCAACCATATCGGGGCCTTAAATTACCGCATTTTTAAACCTGTACCAATAAATATACCGATCTATCCAATTTTTGTAAAAATTCATTATGCCACAAATTATACACAAAACAAAGTGCAACTGTAATGCTTTAAAATGATGCGTAAACTAATGCCCTAGCATGAAAACTGTCAAAGTTATTTGCAACCATATCGGAACCTCAAATTACCGCCTTTTTAAACCTGGGAAAATAATTCTACCGATCTATCCAATTGGCCAGTTTTTTAAAAATACATTATGCAATAAATTATATACCAAAACAAATGGCAATTTTAATGCTTTAAAATGGTGCATAAATGACTGTCATAGCATGAAAACTGTCAAAGTTATTCACAACCGTATCGGAACCTCAAGTTACCGCGTTTTTAAACCTGGGAAAATAATTCTACCAATTTATCCAATTGACCATTTTCTAAAAATACATTATGCAATAAATTATATACCAAAACAAATGGCAATTTTAATGCTTTAAAATGGTGCATAAACCAAACCTGCCAAAGTTAATTGCAACCATATCGGAACCCCAGATTACTGCGTTTATTAAACATAGAACAATAATTCTACCGATCTATCAAATTGACCAATTTGTAAAAATACACATTATGCTACAAATGATATACCATATTAAAGTGCAATCATAATGCTTTAAAATGATGCATAAATGACTGTCATAGCGTGAAAACTGTCAATGTTAGTTGCAGCCATATCGGAACCTCAAACTACCGCGTTTTTAAAGCTGTGAAAATAATTCTACCGATCTATCCAATTGGCCATTTTCTAAAAATATATTATGGAATAAATTATATACCAAAGCAAATGGCAATTTTTATGCTTTAAAATGGTGCATAAACGACTGTCCTAGCACGAAAACTGCCAAAGTTAATTGCAACCATATCGGAACCTCAGATTACTGCTTTTATTAAACAAAAAACAATAATTCTACCGATCCATCAAATTGACCATTTTTTAGATGAACACATTATGCCACAAGTGATATATCAAATTAAAGTGCAATCATAATGCTTTAAAAGGATGCATAAATGACTGTCATAGCATGAAAACTGTCAAAGTTATTCACAACCATATCGGAACCTCAAATTACCGCTTTTTTATACCTGTGAAAATAATTCTATCGATCTATCAAATTGACCATTTTCTAAAAATACATTATGCAATAAATTATACACCAAAGCAAATGGCAAGTATAATGCAATAAAAAGATGTATAAACGACTGTTATAACATGAAAACTATAAAAGTTATTTGCAACCATATCGGGGCCTTAAATTACCGCATTTTTAACCTGTACCAATAAATATACCGATCTATCCAACTTTTGTAAAAATTCATTATGCCACAAATTATACACCAAAATAAAGTGCAACTGTAATGCTTTAAAATGATGCATAAATGACTGTCATAGCATGAAAACTGTCAAAGTTATTCACAACCATATCGGAACCTCAAATTACCGCGTTTTTAAACATGGGAAAATAATTCTACCGATTTATCCAATTGGTCGTTTTCTAAAAAAAATATGCAATAAATTATATACCAAAACAAACGGCAATTTTAGTGCTTTAAAATGGTGCATAAACGACTGTCATAACACGAAAACTGCCAAAGTTAATTGCAGCCATATCGGAAGCTCAGATTACCGCGTTTATTAAACATAGAACAATAATTCTATCTACCGATTTATCAATTGACCAATTAGTAAAAACACACATTATGCTACAAATTATATACCATATTAAAGTGCAATCATAATGCTTTAAAATGATGCATAAATGACTGTCATAGCATGAAAACTGTCAATGTTATTTGCAACCATATCGGAACCTCAAATTACCGACTTTTTAAGCTGTGAAAATAATTCTACAGATCTATCCAATTGGCAATTTTCTAAAATATATTATGCAATAAATTATAAACCAAACAAATGGCAACTATAATGCAATAAAAAGATAAATAAACGACTGTTATAACATGAAAACTATAAAAGTTATTTGCAACCATATCGGAGCCTTGAATTACCCGCATTTTTAAACCTGTACCAATAAATATACCGATCTATCCAACTTTTGTAAAAATTCATTATGCCACAAATTATACACCAAAATAAAGTGCAACTGTAATGCTTTAAAATGATGCATAAACTATTGCCCCAGCATGAAAACTGTCAATGTTATTTGCAACCATATCGGAACCTCAAATTACAGCGTTTTTAAACATAGAACAATAATTCTACCAATCCTTCAAATTGACCATTTTTTAGACGAACACATTATGCCACAAATGATATACCAAATTAAGGTGCAACTGTAATGCTTTAAAAAGATGCATAAATGACTGCCATAGCATGAAAACTGTCAAAGTTATTTGCAACCATATCGGAACCTCAAATTACCGCGTTTTTAAACCTGGGAAAATAATTCTACCGATTTATCCAATTGGCCGTTTTCTAAAAATACATTATGCAATAAATTATATACCAAAACAAATGGCAATTTTAATGCTTTAAAATGGTGCATAAACGACTGTCCTAGCACGAAAACTGCCAAAGTTAATTGCAGCCATATCGGAACCTCAGATTACCGCGTTTATTATACATAGAACAATAATTCTACCGATCTATCAAATTCACCAATTAGTAAAAACACACATTATGCTACAAATTATATACCATATTAAAGTGCAATCATAATGTTTTAAAATGAAGCATAAATGACTGTCATAGCATGAAAACTGTCAATGTTATTTGCAACCACATCGGAACCTCAAATTACCGCCTTTTTAAAGCTGTGAAATAATCTATCCAATTGGCAATTTTCTAAAAATATATTATGCAATAAATTATATACCAAAACAAATGGCAACTATAATGCAATAAAAAGATATATAAACGACTGTTATAACATGAAAACTATAAAAGTTATTTGCAACCATATCGGAGCCTTGAATTACCGCATTTTTAAACCTGTGCCAATAAATATACCGATCTATCCAACTTTTGTAAAAATTCATTATGCCACAAATTATACACCAAAATAAAGTGCAACTGTAATGCTTTAAAATGATGCATAAACTATTGCCCTAGCATGAAAACTGTCAAAGTTATTTGCAACCATATCGGAACCTCAAATTACCGCGTTTTTAAACATAGAACAATAATTCTACCGATCCTTTAAATTGATCATTGTTTAGACGAACACATTATGCCACAAATGATATACCAAATTAAAGTGCAATCATAATGCTCTAAACTGATGCATAAATGACTGTCATAGCATGAAAACTGTCAAAGTTATTTGCAACCATATCGGAACCTCAAATTACCGCCTTTTTAAAGCTGTGAAAATAATTCTACCGATCTATCCAATTGGCAATTTTCTAAAAATATATTATGCAATAAATTATATACCAAACAAATGGCAACTATAATGCAATAAAAATATATATAAACGACTGTTTTAACATGAAAACTATAAAAGTTATTTGCAACCAGTGTTTACTTTTACTAATATATTAGTCAGCATTTGCCGCACAATACACATTTTTATCACTCGTCATACTAAAAATATTTAAACTTTTCAGATTTAAATAGCATTGCTACTAAATATTGCCGTTCTGTTTTTATGTTTAACTAGAAAAATTGCGACGTTACACTGCAATCTCTAGCAGCACGAATGAACAGTAATAATCTCTTGTTTGTTGTACAAGAAAAAAATATATTTTTGTGCTATAGCAGTATTGATGATATTTTTATTTGCGCTGAGTTTTTCCTAGTAGCAATTAAATTTTGTTTTGCAACTGCTAGCTGCAAATTTATTTATTGTTTTTTTTATATTTTATTTTATGAATAAACAGTTATACCAGTGTTACCACAATCTCTAATTAAGGATAATTATTTTTCGCAACATAAAAAATAGTTTGTAAAATATACATAGTGGCACCTCCCATATGAATTAAATACAGAAATCGTTTTTCTCGGAAACTATTAGAGTCAGAATCTTCTAATTTGACGAAAAACTTTAACTTCATTATGAACATTGGGAAAAAATGGGCAGACTTTTATTAGGGGGCTTGGAACCTCCATGTGAATTAAATAAATATGTATATGCTATTGAAAATATGGCTACCCCATAAAACACAACTCAAATTAAAAGCGTTCTTTAGATGTTTTTATTATTTTGTTCTAATGAATAACATTTTTGAGCAATGTAGTTGTAAGATAATATGCTTATACTTATAACAATTTTATAACCAAATGATAGTTTTAAATATATTTTGTTGTGGAAATTAATAAATTTATAATCACCTTGTATAAAACAGGGTGAACACACATAATTAAAATATTTTTCGTTGAATTCTAATGAGCTTACTTTAGCAAATTATTCAAATCACACTTTTAAAATGTGGAAGATTATTATATTATTTTTTTTTTTGAAGAAATGTAGTTAATATTATTTGTAATACATTAAGGAAAAAAAACAAACAAATATCAAGGTAGTATTTTCTGTATTATATCATACAGAAACTATGAGAATATTTAAACTATATTTTAATAATTAATGTGTCAATCAGTACAGGAATATTATAGGTCGAATATCACCGATATATGGATTGATAATAAATATACATATTAATATCGACATACATACATGAGTACATAGCATACATATATACATACATATATACATACAATACTATATACATACATACATACATACATACATGCATACATACATACATACATACATACATACATACAGACATACATACATACATACATACATACATACATACATACATACATACATACATACATACATACATACATACATACATACATACATACATACATACATACATACATACATACATACATACATCCTACATACATACATACATACATACATACATACACATACATACATACATACATACATACATACATACATACATACATACATACTACATACATACATACATACATACATACATACAACATACATACATACATACATACATACTACATACATACATACATACATACATACATACATACATACATACATACATACATACATACATACATACATACATACATACATACATACACATACATACATACATACATACATACATACATTACATACATACATACATACATACTACTACATACATACATACATACATACATACATACATACATACATACATACATACATACATACATACATACATACATACATCATCATACATACATACATACATACATACATACATACTACATACATACATACACATACATACATACATACATACATACATACATACATACATACATACATACATACATACATACATACATCATACATACATACATACATACATACATACATACATACATACATACATACATACATACAACTACATACATACATCTACATACATACATACATACATACATACATACATACATACATACAACTACATACATACATACATACATACATACATACATACATACATACATACATCATACATACCTACATACATACATACATACATACATACATACATACATACATACATACATACATACATACATACATACATACCTACATACATACATACATACATACATACATACATACATACATACATACATACATACATACATTACATACATACATACATACATACATACATACATACATACATTACATACATACATACATACATACATACATACATACATACATACATACACATACATACTACATACATACATACATACATACCTACATACATACATACATACATACATACATACATACATACATACATACATACATAGATACATACATACATACATCATACATGCGTACAAATGTGAAGTGTAATACCGAATTTAAACTCATGAAATGTCATAAAACTGTCAGTGTACTTACATACATACCTACATATGTTTATTTTACAAATTGCAGCATCAATAGTGCCAAAAAAATAATAATAAAACTACAACTGGCAGTAGCAAAACCAAAATAAAGTTACATTGCTGCTAGGAAAAACTAAACGCAAACAAAAATACATAAATACTCGCCATTTTAGTTAACAAATTTGAGTGTGCGCTGCTAAGCACAAAAATATATTTGTGTTAGCCTGCAATTATGTCTGCCTGCTTCTAGAATTGGCAAACACGAGTTTCAATTTTTATTTAATACGAATATATATGACTGCAATTTTTAGTAGCAAAGTGATACAAAAATGATAAAGTTTCATATTTATTTTATAGTCATATACAAGAGAGGTGGTGCTAGTGCTGCATATTTAAACGCTGTTTGCAACCATATCGGAGCCTTGAATTACCAGCATTTTGAAACCTGTACCAATAAATATACCGATCTATCAAACTTTTGTAAAAATTCATTATGCCACAAATTATACACCAAAATAAAGTGCAACTGTAATGCTTTAAAATGATGCATAAACTATTGCCCTAGCATGAAAACTGTCAAAGTTATTTGCAACCATATCGGAACCTCAAATTACCGCGTATTTAAACATAGAACAATAATTCTACCGATCCTTCAAATTGACCATTTTTTAGACGAACACATTATGACACAAATGATATACCAAATTAAAGTGCAATCATAATGCTTTAAAATGATGCATAAATGACTGTCATAGCGTGAAAACTGTCAATGTTATTTGCAGCCATATCGGAACCTCAAACTACCCGCGTTTTTAAAGCTGTGAAAATAATTCTACCGATCTATCCAATTGGCCTTTTTCTAAAAATACATTATGCAATAAATTATATACCAAAACAAATGGCAATTTTAATGCTTTAAAAATGGTGCATAAACGACTGTCCTAGCACGAAAACTGCCAAAGTTCATTGCAACCATATCGGAACCTCAGACTACTGCGTTTATTAAACATAGAACAATAATTCTACCGATCTATCAAATTGACCAATTTGTAAAATACATATTATGCTATAAATGATATACCATATTAAAGTGCAATCATAATGCTTTAAAATGATGCATAAATGACTGTCATAGCGTGAAAACTGTCAATGTTATTTGCAGCCATATCGGAACCTCAAACTACCGCGTTTTTAAAGCTGTGAAAATAATTCTACCGATCTATCCAATTGGCCATTTTCTAAAAATATATTATGGAATAAATTATATACCAAAGCAAATGGCAACTATAATGCAATAAAAAGATATATAAACGACTGTTATAACATGAAAACTATAAAAGTTATTTGCAACCATATCGGAGCCTTGAATTACCGCATTTTGAACCTGTACCAATAAATATACCGATCTATCCAACTTTTGTAAAATTCATTATGCCACAAATTATACACCAAAATAAAGTGCAACTGTAATGCTTTAAAATGATGCGTAAACTAATGCCCTTGCATGAAAACTGTCAAAGTTATTTGCAACCATATCGGAACCTCAAATTACCGCGTTTTTAAACATAGAACAATAATTCTACCGATCCATCAAATTGACCATTGTTTAGACGAACACATTATGCCACAAATGATATACCAAATTAAAGTGCAATCATAATGCTCTAAACTGATGCATAAATGACTGTCATAGCATGAAAACTGTCAAAGTTATTCACAACCATATCGGAACCTCAAATTACCCGCGTTTTAAACCTGGGAAAATAATTCTACCGATTTATCCAATTTGCCGTTTTCTAAAAATGCCTTATGTAATAAATTATATACCAAAACAAATGGCAATTTTAATGCTTTAAAATGGTGCATAAACGACTGTCCTAGCACGAAAACTGCCAAAGTTAATTGCAACCATATCGGAACCTCAGATTACTGCGTTTATTAAACATAGAACAATAATTCTACATATCTATCAAATTGACCAATTTGTAAAAATACACATTATGCTACAAATGATATACCATATTAAAGTGCAATCATAATACTTTAAAATGATGCACAAATGACTGTCATAGCGTGAAAACTGTCAATGTTATTTGCATATCGGAACCTCAACCTGTTATTTGCATATCGGAACCTCAACATATCGGAACCTCAACCTACCGCCTTTTTAAAGCTGTGAAAATAATTCTACCGATCTATCCAATTGGCCATTTTCCAAAAATATATTATGGAATAAATTATATACCAAAGCAAATGGCAACTATATTATACACCAAAATAAAGTGCAACTGTAATGCTTTAAAATTATGCATAAACTATTGCCCTAGCATGAAAACTGTCAAAGTTATTTGCAACCATATCGGAACCTCAAATTACCGCGTTTTTAAACATGGAACAATAATTCTACCGATCCATCAAATTGACCATTTTTTAGACGAACACATTATGCCACAAATGATATACCAAATTAAAGTGCAATCATAATGCTCTAAACTGATGCATAAATGACTGTCATAGCATGAAAACTGTCAAAGTTATTCACAACCATATCGGAACCTCAAATTACCCGCGTTTTTAAACCTGGGAAAATAATTCTACCGATTTATCCAATTGGCCGTTTTCTAAAAATACATTATGTAATAAATTATATACCAAAACAAATGGCAATTTTAATGCTTTAAAATGGTGCATAAACGACTGTCATAGCATGAAAACTGTCAATGTTATTTGCAACCATATCGAAACCTCAAATTACCGCCTTTTTAAAGCTGTGAAAATAATTCTACCGATCTATCCAATTGGCAATTTTCTAAAAATATATAATGCAATAAATTATATACCAAAACAAATGGCAACTATAATGCAATAAAAAGATATATAAACGACTGTTATAACATGAAAACTAAAAAAGTTATTTGCAACCATATCGGAGCCTTGAATTACCGCATTTTTAAACCTGTACCAATAAATATACCGATCTATCAAACTTTTGTAAAAATTCATTATGCCACAAATTATACACCAAAAGTGCAACTGTAATGCTTTAAAATGATGCATAAATAACTGTCATAGCATGAAAACTCTCAAAGTTATTCACAACCATATCGGAACCTCAAATTACCGCGTTTTTAAACCTGGGAAAATAATTCTACCGATTTATCCAATTGGCCGTTTTCTAAAAATACATTACGCAATAAATTATATACCAGAACAAACAGCAATTTTAGTGCTTTAAAATGGTGCATAAACGACTGTCCTAGCACGAAAACTGCCAAAGTTAATTGCAGCCATATCGGAACCTCAGATTACCGCGTTTATTAAACATAGAACAATAATTCTACCGATCTATCAAATTGACCAATTAGTAACAAGTAAGAGTGTTATATTCGGCTGTGCCGAATCTCATATACCCACCATCAAACCGTATGCCGTAAAAGGAATGCTCCCACATAAACATTAGGGTGATGTTTGTAATATGGCTTAAGACAATTATGGACCGAAAAAAAAGAACTAACAAAATATTAATTTTTAATATTTTGTACTGTACTGGTAATTATCAGAGTTTTCTTCATAAAATTTTCTAAAGAGGATCTCATATGTGGTGTATGGTCAATTGTTGACCTATCCTCATAACTTTTTATACCCACCATCAAAAAAGATGGGGGGTATATTGATTTTGTCATTCCGTTTGTAACACATCGAAATATTGCTCATAGACCCATAAAAGTATATATATTCCGGGTCCTTATTAAATTCTAAGACGATCTAGCCATGTCCGTCCGTCTGTCCGTCTGTCCGTCCGTCTGTCTGTTGAAATCACGATAGGGACCACACGAGAGGAGCTAGACAGTTGAAATTTTGCACAAATATTCTCTATTATTAAGGTTTGTTTGGTATTGAAAATGGGCAATATCGGTCCACTTTTCGGATAGCCCCCATACAAGTGGACCTCCAAAAAACAGCTTCAACGGGCATAACTGCTTCAGAAGTACAAGTATAGCGATGAAATTCGACATAAATAAGTTCTATATGAGCCAAAATCTTTCTACCAAATTTTTTCAGGATCGGCCCATAAATGACCCTACCCCCCATATAAGGTCCCTTTCAGAAAATGACTTTAACACTCATTACTGGCCTAAAAATTCGGGTATAGCGATAAAATTCAGTATAAGTCAGTTTCTTGCGAACCAAAGCCTTTTAACCAATTTTTTTTTGGGATCGGTCCATAATTGACCCTACCCCTCATATAAGGTCCCCTTTAGAAAATTACTTTAACACTCATTACTGGTCCAAAAATGCGAGTATAGCGATGAAATTCGGTATAAGTAAGTTTCTTACGAACCGAAATCGCTCTACGATTTTTTTTTTAAGATCGGCCCATAAATGACCCTATCCCCCATATAAGGTCCCCTTCTGAAAATGACTTTAACGCTCATTACTGGCTAAAAAATACGAATATAGCAATAAAATTTTACACAATTAAGTTCCTCGCGAGCCAAAATCTTTTTAATAACTTTCATTATGGATAGGTCCATAATTGGCCCTTCTCCCCCTATTGGGTCCACTTCAGGAAATAGCTTTAACGCTCATTACTGTCTTAAAAATAAGAGTAAAGCGATGAAATGCTACACACGTAAGTTTCTTACGAGCCAAAATCTCTGTACCAATTTTTTTTTTGGATCGGCCCATAAATGACCCTTCCCCCATATAAGGTCCCCCTCTGCAAATAACTATACTGCTCATTACTGGCTTAAAAATATGAATGTAGTGACGAAAATTGACGCACATAAGTTTAATGCGTGCCAAAATCTCTCCACTAAATTTAGGGAAGATCTTTCCATAATTTACCCTACCGCCCATACAATGTCCCCTTTAGAAAATTTCTTAAACGATCATTACTGGCTTAAAAATATGAGTTATGAAATTCGCTCCGAATTTCACGCGGAATGTGTCGGTAATTCACCCTACCCCCCCCATATAAGCCCTTTTATAAAATTACATGAACGCTAATTGCTGGCATAAAAATGCGAGAACAGCGAATGTAAACAAGTTTTATATGAACCAAAATCAGTCTACAAAAAGTTATGAGGATAGGTCAACAATTGACCATACACCACATATGAGATCCTCTTTAGAAAATTTTATGAAGAAAACTCTGATAATTACAAGTACAGTACAAAATATTAAAAATTAATATTTTGTTAGTTCTTTTTTTCGGTCCATAATTGTCTTAAGCCATATTACAAACATCACCCTAATGTTTATGTGGGAGCATTCCTTTTACGGCATACGGTTTGATGGTGGGTATATGAGATTCGGCACAGCCGAATATAACACTCTTACTTGTTGTAGACTGATTTTGGTTCATATAAAACTTGTTTACATTCGCTGTTCTCGCATTTTTATGCCAGCAATTAGCGTTCATGTAATTTTATAAAAGGGCTTATATGGGGGGGTAGGGTGAATTACCGCCACATTCCGCGTGAAATTCGGAGCGAATTTCATAACTCATATTTTTAAGCCAGTAATGATCGTTTAAGAAATTTTCTAAAGGGGACATTGTATGGGCGGTAGGGTAAATTATGGAAAGATCTTCCCTAAATTTAGTGGAGAGATTTTGGCACGCATTAAACTTATGTGCGTCAATTTTCGGCACTACATTCATATTTTTAAGCCAGTAATGAGCAGTATAGTTATTTGCAGAGGGGGACCTTATATGGGGGAAGGGTCATTTATGGGCCGATCCAAAAAAAAAATTGGTACAGAGATTTTGGCTCGTAAGAAACTTACGTGTGTAGCATTTCATCGCTTTACTCTTATTTTTAAGACAGTAATGAGCGTTAAAGCTATTTCCTGAAGTGGACCCAATAGGGGGAGAAGGGCCAATTATGGACCTATCCATAATGAAAGTTATTAAAAAGATTTCGGCTCGCGAGGAACTTAATTGTGTAAAATTTTATTGCTATATTCGTATTTTTTAGCCAGTAATGAACGTTAAAGTCATTTTCAGAAGGGGACCTTATATGGGGGATAGGGTCATTTATGGGCCGATCTTGAAAAAAAAATCGTAGAGCGATTTCGGTTCGTAAGAAACTTACTTATACCGAATTTCATCGCTATACTCGCATTTTTGGAGCAGTAATGAGTGTTAAAGTAATTTTCTAAAGGGGACCTTATATGAGGGGTAGGGTCAATTATGGACCGATCCCAAAAAAAATTGGTTAAAAGGCTTTGGTTCGCAAGAAACTGACTTATACTGAATTTTATCGCTATACCCGAATTTTTAGGCCAGTAATGAGTGTTAAAGTCATTTTCTGAAAGGGACCTTATATGGGGGGTAGGGTCATTTATGGGCCGATCCTGAAAAAATTTGGTAGAAAGATTTTGGCTCATATAGAACTTATTTATGTCGAATTTCATCGCTATACTTGTACTTCTGAAGCAGTTATGCCCGTTGAAGCTGTTTTTTGGAGGTCCACTTGTATGGGGGCTATCCGAAAAGTGGACCGATATTGCCCATTTTCAATACCAAACAAACCTTAACAATAGAGAATATTTGTGCAAAATTTCAACTGTCTAGCTCCTCTCGTGTGGTCCCTATCGTGATTTCAACAGACAGACGGACGGACGGACGGACGGACGGACGGACAGACGGACGGACATGGCTAGATCGTCTTAGAATTTAATAAGGACCCGGAATATATATACTTTTATGGGTCTATGAGCAATATTTCGATGTGTTACAAACGGAATGACAAAATCAATATACCCCCCATCTTTTTTGATGGTGGGTATAAAAACACACATTATGCTACAAATTATATACCATATTAAAGTGCAATCATAATGCTTTAAAATGATGCATAAATGACTTCATAGCATGAAAACTGTCAATGTTATTCAAGCTGTGAAAATAGTTCTACCGATCTATCCAATTGGCAATTTTCTAAAAATATATTATGGAATAAATTATATACCAAAGCAAATGGCAACTATAATGCAATAAAAAGATATATAAACGACTGTTATAACATGAAAACTATAAAAGTTATTTGCAACCATATCGGGGCCTTAAATTACCGCATTTTTAAACCTGTACCAATAAATATACCGATCTATCCAATTTTTGTAAAAACTCATTATGCCACAAATTATACACAAAAACAAAGTGCAACTGTAATGCTTTAAAATGATGCGTAAACTAATGCCCTAGCATGAAAACTGTCAAAGTTATTTGCAACCATATCGGAACCTCAAATTACCGCCTTTTTAAACCTGGGAAAATAATTCTATCGATCTATCCAATTGGCCATCTTCTAAAAATACATTATGCAATAAATTATATACCAAAACAAATGGCAACTAAAATGCAATAAAAAGATGTATAAACGACTGTTATAACATGAAAACTATAAAAGTTATTTGCAACCATATCGGGGCCTTAAATTACCGCATTTTTAAACCTGTACCAATAAATATACCGATCTACCAATTTTTGTAAAAATTCATTATGCCACAAATTATACACAAAAACTGTAATGCTTTAAAATGATGCATAAATGACTGTCATGGCATGAAAACTGTCAAAGTTATTCACAACCATATCGGAACCTCAAATTACCGCGTTTTTAAACCTGGGAAAATAATTCTACCGATTTATCAAATTGGCCGTTTTCTAAAAATACATTATGCAATAAATTATATACCAAAACAAATGGCAATTTTAAAATGGTGCATAAACGACTGTCCTAGCACGAAAACTGCCAAAGTTAATTGCAGCCATATCGGAACCTCAGATTACCGCGTTTATTAAACATAGAACAATAATTCTACCGATTTATCAAATTGACCAATTAGTAAAAACACACATTATGCTACAAATTATATACCATATTAAAGTGCAATCATAATGCTTTAAAATGAAGCATAAATGACTGTCATAGCATGAAAACTGTCAATGTTATTTGCAACCATATCGGAACCTCAAATTACCGCCTTTTTAAAGCTGTGAAAATAATTCTACCGATCTATCCAATTGGCAATTTTCTAAAAATATATTATGCAATAAATTATATACCAAAACAAATGGCAACTGTAATGCAATAAAAAGATTTATAAACGACTGTTATAACATGAAAACTATAAAAGTTATTTGCAACCATATCGGAGCCTTGAATTACCGCATTTTTAAACCTGTACCAATAAATATACCGATCTATCCAACTTTTGTAAAAATTCATTTATGCCACAAATTATACACCAAAATAAAGTGCAACTGTAATGCTTTAAAATGATGCATAAACTATTGCCCTAGCATGAAAACTGTCAAAGTTATTTGCAACCATATCGGAACCTCAAATTACCGCGTTTTTAAACATAGAACAATAATTCTACCGATCCTTCAAATTGACCATTTTTTAGACGAACACATTATGCCACAAATGATATACCAAATTAAAGTGCAATCATAATGCTTTAAAATGATGCATAAATGACTGTCATAGCATGAAAACTGTCAAAGTATTTCACAACCATATCGGAACCTCAAATTACCGCCTTTTTAAACCTGGGAAAATAATTCTACCGATCTATCCAATTGACCATTTTCTAAAAATACATTATGCAATAAATTATATACCAAAACAAATGGCAATTTTAATGCTTTAAAATGGTGCATAAACCAAACCTGCCAAAGTTAATTGCAACCATATCGGAACCCCAGATTACTGCGTTTATTAAACATAGAACAATAATTCTACCGATCTATCAAATTGACCAATTTGTAAAAATACACATTATGCTACAAATGATATACCATATTAAAGTGCAATCATAATGCTTTAAAATGATGCATAAATGACTGTCATAGCGTGAAAACTGTCAATGTTAGTTGCAGCCATATCGGAACCTCAAACTACCGCGTTTTTAAAGCTGTGAAAATAATTCTACCGATCTATCCAATTGGCCATTTTCTAAAAATATATTATGGAATAAATTATATACCAAAGCAAATGGCAATTTTTATGCTTTAAAATGGTGCATAAACGACTGTCCTAGCACGAAAACTGCCAAAGTTAATTGCAACCATATCGGAACCTCAGATTACTGCTTTTATTAAACAAAAAACAATAATTCTACCGATCCATCAAATTGACCATTTTTTAGATGAACACATTATGCCACAAGTGATATATCAAATTAAAGTGCAATCATAATGCTTTAAAAGGATGCATAAATGACTGTCATAGCATGAAAACTGTCAAAGTTATTCACAACCATATCGGAACCTCAAATTACCGCTTTTTTATACCTGTGAAAATAATTCTATCGATCTATCAAATTGACCATTTTCTAAAAATACATTATGCAATAAATTATACACCAAAGCAAATGGCAACTATAATGCAATAAAAAGATGTATAAACGACTGTTATAACATGAAAACTATAAAAGTTATTTGCAACCATATCGGGGCCTTAAATTACCGCATTTTTAAACCTGTACCAATAAATATACCGATCTATCCAATTTTTGTAAAAATTCATTATGCCACAAATTATACACCAAAACAAAAAGCAACTGTAATGCTTTAAAATGATGCATAAATGACTGTCATAGCATGAAAACTGTCAAAGTTATTCACAACCATATCGGAACCTCAAATTACCGCGTTTTTAAACATGGGAAAATAATTCTACCGATTTATCCAATTGGTCGTTTTCTAAATATGCAATAAATTATATACCAAAACAAACGGCAATTTTAGTGCTTTAAAATGGTGCATAAACGACTGTCATAACACGAAAACTGCCAAAGTTAATTGCAGCCATATCGGAAGCTCAGATTACCGCGTTTATTAAACATAGAACAATAATTCTACCGATTTATCAAATTGACCAATTAGTAAAAACACACATTATGCTACAAATTATATACCATATTAAAGTGCAATCATAATGCTTTAAAATGATGCATAAATGACTGTCATAGCATGAAAACTGTCAATGTTATTTGCAACCATATCGGAACCTCAAATTACCGACTTTTTAAAGCTGTGAAAATAATTCTACAGATCTATCCAATTGGCAATTTTCTAAAAATATATTATGCAATAAATTATAAACCAAAACAAATGGCAACTATAATGCAATAAAAAGATATATAAACGACTGTTATAACATGAAAACTATAAAAGTTATTTGCAACCATATCGGAGCCTTGAATTACCGCATTTTTAAACCTGTACCAATAAATATACCGATCTATCCAACTTTTGTAAAAATTCATTATGCCACAAATTATACACCAAAATAAAGTGCAACTGTAATGCTTTAAAATGATGCATAAACTATTGCCCCAGCATGAAAACTGTCAATGTTATTTGCAACCATATCGGAACCTCAAATTACCGCGTTTTTAAACATAGAACAATAATTCTCCCAATCCTTCAAATTGACCATTTTTTAGACGAACACATTATGCCACAAATGATATACCAAATTAAGGTGCAACTGTAATGCTTTAAAAAGATGCATAAATGACTGCCATAGCATGAAAACTGTCAAAGTTATTTGCAACCATATCGGAACCTCAAATTACCGCGTTTTTAAACCTGGGAAAATAATTCTACCGATTTATCCAATTGGCCGTTTTCTAAAAATACATTATGCAATAAATTATATACCAAAACAAATGGCAATTTTAATGCTTTAAAATGGTGCATAAACGACTGTCCTAGCACGAAAACTGCCAAAGTTAATTGCAGCCATATCGGAACCTCAGATTACCGCGTTTATTATATATAGAACAATAATTCTACCGATCTATCAAATTCACCAATTAGTAAAAACACACATTATGCTACAAATTATATACCATATTAAAGTGCAATCATAATGTTTTAAAATGAAGCATAAATGACTGTCATAGCATGAAAACTGTCAATGTTATTTGCAACCACATCGGAACCTCAAATTACCGCCTTTTTAAAGCTGTGAAAATAATCTATCCAATTGGCAATTTTCTAAAAATATATTATGCAATAAATTATATACCAAAACAAATGGCAACTATAATGCAATAAAAAGATATATAAACGACTGTTATAATATGAAAACTATAAAAGTTATTTGCAACCATATCGGAGCCTTGAATTACCGCATTTTTAAACCTGTGCCAATAAATATACCGATCTATCCAACTTTTGTAAAAATTCATTATGCCACAAATTATACACCAAAATAAAGTGCAACTGTAATGCTTTAAAATGATGCATAAACTATTGCCCTAGCATGAAAACTGTCAAAGTTATTTGCAACCATATCGGAACCTCAAATTACCGCGTTTTTAAACATAGAACAATAATTCTACCGATCCTTTAAATTGATCATTTTTTAGATGAACACATTATGCCACAAATGATATACCAAATTAAAGTGCAATCATAATGCTCTAAACTGATGCATAAATGACTGCCATAGCATGAAAACTGTCAAAGTTATTCACAACCATATCGGAACCTCAAATTACCGCCTTTTTAAACCTGGGAAAATAATTCTACCGATCTATCCAATTGGCCATTTTCTTAAAATACATTATGCAATAAATTATATACCAAAACAAATGGCAATTTTAATGCTTTAAAATGGTGCATAAACGACTGTCTTAGCACGAAAACTGCCAAAGTTAATTGCAACCATATCGGAACCTCAGATTACTGCTTTTATTAAACATAGAACAATAATTCTACCGATCTATCAAATTGACCAATTTGTAAAAACACACATTATGCTACAAATGATATACCATATTATGCTACAAATGATATACCATATTGAAATGATGCATAATGACTGTCATAGCATGAAAACTGTCAATGTTATTTGCGACCATATCGGAACCTCAAATTACAGCGTTTTTAAACAAAGAACAATAGTTCTACCGATCCATCAAATTGACCATTTGTTAGATGAACACATTATGCCACAAATGATATATCAAATTAAAGTGCAATCATAATGCTTTAAAATGATGCATAAATGACTGTCATAGCATGAAAACTGTCAAAGTTATTCACAACCATATCGGAACCTCAAATTACCGCGTTTTTAAACCTGGGAAAATAATTCTACCGATTTATCCAATTGGCCGTTTTCTAAAAATACATTATGCAATAAATTATATACCAAAACAAACGGCAATTTTATTGCTTTAAAATGGTGCATAAACGACTGTCCTAGCATGAAAACTGCCAAAGTTAATTGCAGCCATATCGGAACCTCAGATTACCGCGTTTATTAAACATAGAACAATAATTCTACCGATCTATCAAATTGACCAATTAGTAAAAACACACATTATGCTACAAATTATATACCATATTAAAGTGCAATCATAATGCTTTAAAATGATGCATAAATGACTGTCATAGCATGAAAACTGTCAAAGTTATTCACAACCATATCGGAACCTCAAATTACCGCCTTTTTAAACCTGGGAAAATAATTCTACCGATCTATCCAATTGGCCATTTTCTAAAAATACATTATGCAATAAATTATATACCAAAACAAATGGCAATATTAATGCTTTACAAGTAAGAGTGTTATATTCGGCTATGCCGAATCTTATATACCCACCATCAAACCTCGTTTGACTCGAATGAAACTTACTTATGTCGAATTTCATCTATATACTCGTATATTTAGGCCAGTTATAAGCGTTAAAGTAATTTTCTGAAGGGGGGGTAGGGTCAATTATGGGTCGATCCTCATAAAATTTGGTAGATAGAATTTGGTTCGTATTAAATTTATTTGTGTCGAATTTCATCGCTACACTCGTATTTTTAAACCATTAATGAGCGTTGCAGTCATTTTCTGAAGGGGACCTTATATGCGAGGTAGGGTCAATCATGGACCGATCCTCATAAAATTTTTTAGATAGATTTTGACTCGTATGAAACTTACTTATGTCGAATTTCATCTATATACTAGTATTTTTAAGCCAGTAATGAGCGTTAAAGTCATTTTCTGAAGGGGACCTTATATGGGGAGTAGGGTCAATTATGGACCGATCCTCATAAAATTTCGCATATTGATTTTGGATCATAAGAAACTTACTTATATCAAATTTCATCGCTATATTCGTATTTTTAAACAAGTTATGGCTGTTAAAGCTGCTTTTCGAGGGGCCACTTGTATGGGGGCTATCCGAAAACGTGGACCGATATTGCCCATTTTCAATACCAAACAAACCTTACCTATAAGAAATATTTATGTGAAATTTCAACCCTCTAGCTCTTTCCATTCGGACTCTATCGTGCTTTCAACAGACAGACAGACAGACAGACAGACAGACGGACGGACGGACAGACGGACAGACATGGCTAGATCGTCTTAGAATTTAATGAGGACCCAGAATATATATACTTTTGTGGGTCTATGACCAATATTTCTATGTGTTACAAACGGAATGACAAAATCAATATACCCCCCATCTTTTTTGATGGTGGGTATAAAAATGGTGCATAAACGCTTTAAAATTAAGCATAAATGACTGTCATAGCATGAAAACTGTCAATGTTATTTGCAACCATATCGGAACCTCAAATTACCGCCTTTTTAAAGCTGTGAAAATAATTCTACTGATCTATCCAATTGGCAATTTTCTAAAAATATATTATGCAATAAGTTATATACCAAAACAAATGGCAACTATAATGCAATAAAAAGATATATAAACGACTGTTATAACATGAAAACTATAAAAGTTATTTGCAACCATATCGGAGCCTTGAATTACCGCATTTTTAAACCTGTACCAATAAATATACCGATCTATCCAACTTTTGTAAAAATTCATTATGCCACAAATTATACACCAAAATAAAGTGCAACTTTAATGCTTTAAAATGATGCATAAACTATTGCCCTAGCATGAAAACTGTCAAAGTTATTTGCAACCATATCGGAACCTCAAATTACAGCGTTTTTAAACATAGAACAATAATTCTACCGATCCTTCAAATTTTTTAGACGAACACATTGTGCCACAAATGATATACCAAATTAAAGTGCAATCATAATGCTTTAAAATGATGCATAAATGACTGTCATAGCATGAAAACTGTCAAAGCTATTCACAACCATATCGGAACCTCAAATTACCGCCTTTTTAAACCTGGGAAAATATTTCTACCGATCTATCCAATTGGCCATTTTCTTAAAATACATTATGCAATAAATTATATACCAAAACAAATGGCAATTTTAATGCTTTAAAATGGTGCATAAACGACTGTCCTAGCACGAAAACTGCCAAAGTTAATTGCAACCATATCGGAACCTCAGATTAGTGCTTTTATTAAACATAGAACAATAATTCTACCGATCTATCAAATTGACCAATTTGTAAAAATACACATTATGCTACAAATGATATACCATATTAAAGTGCAATCATAATGCTTTAAAATGATGCGTAAATGACTGTCATAGCGTGAAAACTGTCAATGTTATTTGCAGCCATATAGGAACCTCAAACTACCGCGTTTTTAAAGCTGTGAAAATAATTCTACCGATCTATCCAATTGGCCATTTTCTAAAAATATATTATGGAATAAATTATATACCAAAGCAAATGGCAACTATAATCCAATAAAAAGATATATAAACGACTGTTATAACATGAAAACTATAAAAGTTATTTGCAACCATATCGGAGCCTTAAATTACCGCATTTTTGAACCTGTACCAATAAATATACCGATCTATCCAATTTTTGTAAAAATTCATTATGCCACAAATTATACACCAAAATAAAGTGCAACTGTAATGCTTTAAAATGATGCGTAAACTAATGCCCTAGCATGAAAACTGTCAAAGTTATTTGCAACCATATCGGAACCTCAAATTACTGCGTTTTTAAACATAGAACAATAATTCTACCGATCCATCAAATTGACCATTTTTTAGACGAACACATTATGTCACAAATGATATACCAAATTAAAGTGCAATCATAATGCTCTAAACTGATGCATAAATGACTGTCATAGCATGAAAACTGTCAAAGTAATTCACAACCATATCGGAACCTCAAATTACCGCCTTTTTAAACCTGGGAAAATAATTCTATCGATCTATCCAATTGGCCATCTTCTAAAAATACATTATGCAATAAATTATATACCAAAACAAATGGCAACTAAAATGCAATAAAAAGATGTATAAACGACTGTTATAACATGAAAACTATAAAAGTTATTTGCAACCATTTTAAAGCATTACAGTGCAACTGTAATGCTTTAAAATGATGCATAAATGACTGTCATAGCATGAAAACTGTCAAAGTTATTCACAACCATATCGGAACCTCAAATTACCGCGTTTTTAAACCTGGGAAAATAATTCTACCGATTTATCCAATTGGCTGTTTTCAAAAAATACATTATGCAATAAATTATATACCAAAACAAATGGCAATTTTAATGCTTTAAAATGGTGCATAAACGACTGTCCTAGCACGAAAACTGCCAAAGTTAATTGCAGCCATATCGGAACCTCAGATTACCGCGTTTATTAAACATAGAACAATAATTCTACCGATCTATCAAATTCACCAATTAGTAAAAACACACATTATGCTACAAATTATATACCATATTAAAGTGCAATCATAATGCTTTAAAATGAAGCATAAATGACTGTCATAGCATGAAAACTGTCAATGTTATTTGCAACCATATTGGAACCTCAAATTACCGCCTTTTTAAAGCTGTGAAAATAATTCTACCGATCTATCCAATTGGCAATTTTCTAAAAATATATTATGCAATAAATTATATACCAAAACAAATGGCAACTATAATGCAATAAAGAGATATATAAACGACTGTTATAACATGAAAACTATAAAAGTTATTTGCAACCATATCGGAGCCTTGAATTACCGCATTTTTAAACCTGTACCAATAAATATACCGATCTATCCAACTTTTGTAAAATTCATTATGCCACAAGTTATACACCAAAATAAAGTTCAACTGTAATGCTTTAAAATGATGCATAAACTATTGCCCTAGCATGAAAACTGTCAAAGTTATTTGCAACCATATCGGAACCTCAAATTAAAGCGTTTTTAAACATAGAACAATAATTCTACCGATCCTTCAAATTGACCATTTTTTAGACGAACACATTGTGCCACAAATGATATACCAAATTAAAGCGCAATCATAATGCTTTAAAATGATGCATAAATGACTGTCATAGCATGAAAACTGTAAAAGTTATTCACAACCATATCGGAACCTCAAATTACCGCCTTTTTAAACCTGGGAAAATAATTCTATCGATCTATCCAATTGGCCATTTTCTAAAAATACATTATGCAATAAATTATATACCAAAGCAAATGGCAATTTTAATGCTTTAAAATGGTGCATAAACGACTGTCCTAGCACGAAAACTGCCAAAGTTAATTGCAATCATATCGGAACCTCAGATTACTGCGTTTATTAAACATAGAACAATAATTCTACCGATCTATCAAATTGACCAATTTGTAAAAATACACATTATGCTACAAATGATATACCATATTAAAGTGCAATCATAATGCTTTAAAATGATGCATAAATGACTGCCATAGCGTGAAAACTGTCAATGTTATTTGCAGCGATATCGGAACCTCAAACTACCGCGTTTTTAAAGCTGTGAAAATAATTCTACCGATCTATCCAATTGGCCATTTTCCAAAAATATATTATGGAATAAATTATATACCAAAGCAAATGGCAACTATAATGCAATAAAAAGATATATAAACGACTGTTATAACATGAAAACTATAAAAGTTATTTGCAACCATATCGGAGCCTTAAATTACCGCATTTTTGAACCTGTACCAATAAATATACCGATCTATCCAATTTTTGTAAAAATTCATTATGCCACAAATTATACACCAAAATAAAGTGCAACATTAATGCTTTCAAATGATGCGTAAACTAATGCCCTAGCATGAAAACTGTCAAAGTTATTTGCAACCATATCGGAACCTCAAATTACCGCGTTTTTAAACATAGAACAATAATTCTACCGATCCATCAAATTGACCATTTTTTAGACGAACACATTATGCCACAAATGATATACCAAATTAAAGTGCAATCATAATGCTCTAAACTGATGCATAAATGACTGTCATAGCATGAAAACTGTCAAAGTAATTCACAACCATATCGGAACCTCAAATTACCGCCTTTCTAAACCTGGGAAAATAATTCTATCGATCTATCCAATTGGCCATTTTCCAAAAATATATTATGGAATAAATTATATACCAAAGCAAATGGCAACTATAATGCAATAAAAAGATATATAAACGACTGTTATAACATGAAAACTATAAAAGTTATTTGCAACCATATCGGAGCCTTAAATTACCGCATTTTTGAACCTGTACCAATAAATATACCGATCTATCCAATTTTTGTAAAAATTCATTATGCCACAAATTATACACCAAAATAAAGTGCAACTGTAATGCTTTCAAATGATGCGTAAACTAATGCCCTAGCATGAAAACTGTCAAAGTTATTTGCAACCATATCGGAACCTCAAATTACCGCGTTTTTAAACATAGAACAATAATTCTACCGATCCATCAAATTGACCATTTTTTAGACGAACACATTATGCCACAAATGATATACCAAATTAAAGTGCAATCATAATGCTCTAAACTGATGCATAAATGACTGTCATAGCATGAAAACTGTCAAAGTAATTCACAACCATATCGGAACCTCAAATTACCGCCTTTCTAAACCTGGGAAAATAATTCTATCGATCTATCCAATTGGCCATCTTCTAAAAATACATTATGCAATAAATTATATACCAAAACAAATGGCAACTAAAATGCAATAAAAAGATGTATAAACGACTGTTATAACATGAAAACTATAAAAGTTATTTGCTACCATATCGGGGCCTTAAATTACTGCATTTTTAAACCTGTACCAATAAATATACCGATCTATCCAATTTTTGTAAAAATTCATTATGCCACAAATTATACACCAAAATAAAGTGCAACTGTAATGCTTTAAAATGATGCATAAACTATTGCCCTAGCATGAAAACTGTCAAAGTTATTTGCAACCATATCGGAACCTCAAATTACCGCGTTTTTAAACATAGAACAATAATTCTACGATCCATCAAATTGACCATTTTTTAGACGAACACATTATGCCAGAAATGATATACCAAATTAAAGTACAATCATAATGCTCTAAACTGATGCATAAATGACTGTCATAGCATGAAAACTGTCAAAGTTATTCACAACCATATCGGAACCTCAAATTACCGCCTTTTTAAACCTGGGAAAATATTTCTACCGATCTATCCAATTGGCCTTTTTCATAAAATACATTATGCAATAAATTATATACCAAAACAAATGGCAATTTTAATGCTTTAAAATGGTGCATAAACGACTGTCCTAGCACGAAAACTGCCAAAGTTAATTGCAACCATATCGGAGCCTCAGATTACTGCGTTTATTAAACATAGAACAATAATTCTACCGATCTATCAAATTGACCAATTTGTAAAAATACACATTATGCTACAAATGATATACCATATTAAAGTGCAATCATAATGCTTTAAAATGATGCATAAATGACTGTCATAGCGTGAAAACTGTCAATGTTATTTGCAGCCATATCGGAACCTCAAACTACCGCTTTTTTAAAGCTGTGAAAATAATTCTACCGATCTATCCAATTGGCCATTTTCCAAAAATATATTATGGAATAAATTATATACCAAAGCAAATGGCAACTATAATGCAATAAAAAGATATATAAACGACTGTTATAACATGAAAACTATAAAAGTTATTTGCAACCATATCGGAGCCTTGAATTACCGCATTTTTAAACCTGTGCCAATAAATATACCGATCTATCCAACTTTTGTAAAAATTCATTATGCCACAAATTATACACCAAAATAAAGTGCAACTGTAATGCTTTAAAATGATGCATAAACTATTGCCCTAGCATGAAAACTGTCAAAGTTATTTGCAACCATATCGGAACCTCAAATTACCGCGTTTTTAAACATAGAACAATAATTCTACCGATCCTTTAAATTGATCATTTTTTAGATGAACACATTATGCCACAAATGATATACCAAATTAAAGTGCAATCATAATGCTCTAAACTGATGCATAAATGACTGCCATAGCATGAAAACTGTCAAAGTTATTCACAACCATATCGGAACCTCAAATTACCGCCTTTTAAACCTGGGAAAATAATTCTACCGATCTATCCAATTGGCCATTTTCTTAAAATACATTATGCAATAAATTATATACCAAAACAAATGGCAATTTTAATGCTTTAAAATGGTGCATAAACGACTGTCTTAGCACGAAAACTGCCAAAGTTAATTGCAACCATATCGGAACCTCAGATTACTGCTTTTATTAAACATAGAACAATAATTCTACCGATCTATCAAATTGACCAATTTGTAAAAACACACATTATGCTACAAATGATATACCATATTATGCTACAAATGATATACCATATTGAAATGATGCATAATGACTGTCATAGCATGAAAACTGTCAATGTTATTTGCGACCATATCGGAACCTCAAATTACAGAGTTTTTAAACAAAGAACAATAGTTCTACCGATCCATCAAATTGACCATTTGTTAGATGAACACATTATGCCACAAATGATATATCAAATTAAAGTGCAATCATAATGCTTTAAAATGATGCATAAATGACTGTCATAGCATGAAAACTGTCAAGTTATTCACAACCATATCGGAACCTCAAATTACCGCGTTTTTAAACCTGGGAAAATAATTCTACCGATTTATCCAATTGGCCGTTTTCTAAAAATACATTATGCAATAAATTATATACCAAAACAAACGGCAATTTTATTGCTTTAAAATGGTGCATAAACGACTGTCCTAGCATGAAAACTGCCAAAGTTAATTGCAGCCATATCGGAACCTCAGATTACCGCGTTTATTAAACATAGAACAATAATTCTACCGATCTATCAAATTGACCAATTAGTAAAAACACACATTATGCTACAAATTATATACCATATTAAAGTGCAATCATAATGCTTTAAAATGATGCATAAATGACTGTCATAGCATGAAAACTGTCAAAGTTATTCACAACCATATCGGAACCTCAAATTACCGCCTTTTTAAACCTGGGAAAATAATTCTACCGATCTATCCAATTGGCCATTTTCTAAAATACATTATGCAATAAATTATATACCAAAACAAATGGCAATATTAATGCTTTACAAGTAAGAGTGTTATATTCGGCTATGCCGAATCTTATATACCCACCATCAAACCTCGTTTGACTCGAATGAAACTTACTTATGTCGAATTTCATCTATATACTCGTATATTTAGGCCAGTTATAAGCGTTAAAGTAATTTTCTGAAGGGGACCATGTATAGGGGGGTAGGGTCAATTATGGGTCGATCCTCATAAAATTTGGTAGATAGAATTTGGTTCGTATTAAATTTATTTGTGTCGAATTTCATCGCTACACTCGTATTTTTAAACCATTAATGAGCGTTGCAGTCATTTTCTGAAGGGGACCTTATATGCGAGGTAGGGTCAATCATGGACCGATCCTCATAACATTTTTTAGATAGATTTTGACTCGTATGAAACTTACTTATGTCGAATTTCATCTATATACTAGTATTTTTAAGCCAGTAATGAGCGTTAAAGTCATTTTCTGAAGGGGACCTTATATGGGGAGTAGGGTCAATTATGGACCGATCCTCATAAAATTTCGCATATTGATTTTGGATCATAAGAAACTTACTTATATCAAATTTCATCGCTATATTCGTATTTTAAACAAGTTATGGCTGTTAAAGCTGCTTTTCGAGGGGCCACTTGTATGGGGGCTATCCGAAAACGTGGACCGATATTGCCCATTTTCAATACCAAACAAACCTTACCTATAAGAAATATTTATGTGAAATTTCAACCCTCTAGCTCTTTCCATTCGGACTCTATCGTGCTTTCAACAGACAGACAGACAGACAGACAGACAGACAGACGGACGGACGGACAGACGGACAGACATGGCTAGATCGTCTTAGAATTTAATGAGGACCCAGAATATATATACTTTTGTGGGTCTATGACCAATATTTCTATGTGTTACAAACGGAATGACAAAATCAATATACCCCCCATCTTTTTTGATGGTGGGTATAAAAATGGTGCATAAACGCTTTAAAATTAAGCATAAATGACTGTCATAGCATGAAAACTGTCAATGTTATTTGCAACCATATCGGAACCTCAAATTACCGCCTTTTTAAAGCTGTGAAAATAATTCTACTGATCTATCCAATTGGCAATTTTCTAAAAATATATTATGCAATAAGTTATATACCAAAACAAATGGCAACTATAATGCAATAAAAAGATATATAACGACTGTTATAACATGAAAACTATAAAAGTTATTTGCAACCATATCGGAGCCTTGAATTACCGCATTTTTAAACCTGTACCAATAAATATACCGATCTATCCAACTTTTGTAAAAATTCATTATGCCACAAATTATACACCAAAATAAAGTGCAACTTTAATGCTTTAAAATGATGCATAAACTATTGCCCTAGCATGAAAACTGTCAAAGTTATTTGCAACCATATCGGAACCTCAAATTACAGCGTTTTTAAACATAGAACAATAATTCTACCGATCCTTCAAATTTTTTAGACGAACACATTGTGCCACAAATGATATACCAAATTAAAGTGCAATCATAATGCTTTAAAATGATACATAAATGACTGTCATAGCATGAAAACTGTCAAAGCTATTCACAACCATATCGGAACCTCAAATTACCGCCTTTTTAAACCTGGGAAAATATTTCTACCGATCTATCCAATTGGCCATTTTCTTAAAATACATTATGCAATAAATTATATACCAAAACAAATGGCAATTTTAATGCTTTAAAATGGTGCATAAACGACTGTCCTAGCACGAAAACTGCCAAAGTTAATTGCAAACCATATCGGAACCTCAGATTAGTGCTTTTATTAAACATAGAACAATAATTCTACCGATCTATCAAATTGACCAATTTGTAAAAATACACATTATGCTACAAATGATATACCATATTAAAGTGCAATCATAATGCTTTAAAATGATGCGTAAATGACTGTCATAGCGTGAAAACTGTCAATGTTATTTGCAGCCATATAGGAACCTCAAACTACCGCGTTTTAAAGCTGTGAAAATAATTCTACCGATCTATCCAATTGGCCATTTTCTAAAAATATATTATGGAATAAATTATATACCAAGCAAATGGCAACTATAATGCAATAAAAAGATATATAAACGACTGTTATAACATGAAAACTATAAAAGTTATTTGCAACCATATCGGAGCCTTAAATTACCGCATTTTGAACCTGTACCAATAAATATACCGATCTATCCAATTTTTGTAAAAATTCATTATGCCACAAATTATACACCAAAATAAAGTGCAACTGTAATGCTTTAAAATGATGCGTAAACTAATGCCCTAGCATGAAAACTGTCAAAGTTATTTGCAACCATATCGGAACCTCAAATTACTGCGTTTTTAAACATAGAACAATAATTCTACCGATCCATCAAATTGACCATTTTTTAGACGAACACATTATGTCACAATGATATACCAAATTAAAGTGCAATCATAATGCTCTAAACTGATGCATAAATGACTGTCATAGCATGAAAACTGTCAAAGTAATTCACAACCATATCGGAACCTCAAATTACCGCCTTTTTAAACCTGGGAAAATAATTCTATCGATCTATCCAATTGGCCATCTTCTAAAAATACATTATGCAATAAATTATATACCAAAACAATGGCAACTAAAATGCAATAAAAAGATGTATAAACGACTGTTATAACATGAAAACTATAAAAGTTATTGCAACCATTTTAAAGCATTACAGTGCAACTGTAATGCTTTAAAATGATGCATAAATGACTGTCATAGCATGAAAACTGTCAAAGTTATTCACAACCATATCGGAACCTCAAATTACCGCGTTTTTAAACCTGGGAAAATAATTCTACCGATTTATCCAATTGGCTGTTTTCTAAAAATACATTATGCAATAAATTATATACCAAAACAATGGCAATTTTAATGCTTTAAAATGGTGCATAAACGACTGTCCTAGCACGAAAACTGCCAAAGTTAATTGCAGGCCATATCGGAACCTCAGATTACCGCGTTTATTAAACATAGAACAATAATTCTACCGATCTATCAAATTCACCAATTAGTAAAAACACACATTATGCTACAAATTATATACCATATTAAAGTGCAATCATAATGCTTTAAAATGAAGCATAAATGACTGTCATAGCATGAAAACTGTCAATGTTATTGCAACCATATTGGAACCTCAAATTACCCGCCTTTTTAAAGCTGTGAAAATAATTCTACCGATCTATCCAATTGGCAATTTTCTAAAAATATATTATGCAATAAATTATATACCAAAACAAATGGCAACTATAATGCAATAAAGAGATATATAAACGAACTGTTATAACATGAAAACTATAAAAGTTATTTGCAACCATATCGGAGCTGAATTACCGCATTTTTAAACCTGTACCAATAAATATACCGATCTATCCAACTTTTGTAAAAATTCATTATGCCACAATTATACACCAAAATAAAGTGCAACTGTAATGCTTTAAAATGATGCATAAACTATTGCCCTAGCATGAAAACTGTCAAAGTTATTTGCAACCATATCGGAACCTCAAATTAGCGTTTTTAAACATAGAACAATAATTCTACCGATCCTTCAAATTGACCATTTTTTAGACGAACACATTGTGCCACAAATGATATACCAAATTAAAGTGCAATCATAATGCTTTAAAATGATGCATAAATGACTGTCATAGCATGAAAACTGTCAAAGTTATTCACAACCATATCGGAACCTCAAATTACCGCCTTTTTAAACCTGGGAAAATAATTCTCGATCTATCCAATTGGCCATTTTCTAAAAATACATTATGCAATAAATTATATACCAAACAAATGGCAATTTTAATGCTTTAAAATGGTGCATAAACGACTGTCCTAGCACGAAAACTGCCAAAGTTAATTGCAACCATATCGGAACCTCAGATTACTGCGTTTATTAAACATAGAACAATAATTCTACCGATCTATCAAATTGACCAATTTGTAAAAATACACATATGCTACAAATGATATACCATATTAAAGTGCAATCATAATGCTTTAAAATGATGCATAAATGACTGTCATAGCGTGAAAAACTGTCAATGTTATTTGCAGCGATATCGGAACCTCAAACTACCGCGTTTTTAAAGCTGTGAAAATAATTCTACCGATCTATCCAATTGGCCATTTTCCAAAAATTATATTATGGAATAAATT